>NC_067419.1:49471671-49756671 GCF_009764475.1 Pristis pectinata | reverse complement strand
GAGAGGGGGGAGGGGGGGAGAGAGAGGGGGGAGGGGGGAGAGAGAGGGGGGAGGGGGAGAGAGAGGGGGGAGGGGGAGAGAGAGGGGGGAGGGGGGAGAGAGGGGGGAGGGGGGGAGAGGGGGGAGGGGGGGAGAGGGGGGAGGGGGGGAGAGAGAGGGGGGGGGGAGAGAGAGGGGGAGGGGGGAGAGAGGGGGAGGGGGGAGAGAGGGGAGGGGGGAGAGAGAGGGGGGAGGGGGGGGAGAGAGGGGGGGAGGGGGGGAGGGGGGGGGGAGGGGGGGAGGGGGGGGGAGGGGGGGAGGGGGGGGAGGGGAGGGGGAGGGGGGAGGGGAGGGGGAGGGGGGTAGGGGAGGGGAGGGGAGGGGGAGGGGAGGGGGAGGGGAGGGGGGAGGGGGAGGGGAGGGGGGAGGGGGAGGAGGGGGAGGGGAGGGGAGGAGGGGGGGGAGACCCGGTGTTAGGACCCGGCCGCGGAGGCTCCACGTGTCCCGGCCCCGCCTCAGGCCCGGAGCCCCGGGACTCTCGGGGCCGCCCCGCCGCTCACCTCGACCGCCCGGACGGGCGCCGCCAGCGCCGCGGGGCCCAGCGCCCCGAACTCGGCCACCAGCAGCTCGATGGCCGCCGCTTCCATGTCCACCCCACAAACCCGTCCCCGGAACACGCGGCCCGCACAATCGGTCCGGCAGGGGCGGCGGTGGGAAGGGAACGGCAGAGGTGGGGTTAGGGAGGGATAGGTGGGGGTGGGGGAGGGAGGGAGGGAGGGAGGGGGGGGGGGAGGGAGGGAGGGAGGGGGGGGGGAGGGAGGGAGGGAGGGGGGGGGAGGGAGGGAGGAGGGGGGAGGGAGGGAGGGAGGGAGGGGGGGAGAGGGGGAGGGAGGGAGGGAGGGAGGGGGGGAGAGGGGGAGGGAGGGAGGGAGGGAGGGGGGAGAGGGGGAGGGAGGGAGGGAGGGAGGGAGGGTGAGTGGGAGGGAGGGAGGGAGGGAGGGGAGGAGGGAGAGGGGGAGGGAGGGGGGGAGAGGGGGAGGGAGGGAGGGAGGGGGGGAGAGGGGGAGGGAGGGAGGGGGGGAGAGGGGGAGGGAGGGGGAGAGGGGGAGAGGGGGAGGGAGGGAGGGGGGGAGAGGGGGAGGGAGGGAGGGGTGGAGAGGGGGAGGGGGGAGAGGGGGAGGGGGGAGGGGAGGGGGGAGGGGGGGAGAGGGGGGGGAGAGGGGGAAGGGGGAGGGGGGGAGAGGGGGGGGGAGAGGGGGAGGGGGGGAGAGGGGGGGGGAGAGGGGGAGGGGGGAGAGGGGGGGAGAGGGGGAGGGGGGAGGGGGGAGAGGGGGGGGAGAGGGAGGGGGGAGGGGAGGAGAGGGGAGAGGGAGGTTGAGGAGAGGGGAGAGGGAGGGTGAGGAGAGGGGAGAGGGAGGGGAGGGGGGAGGGGGGAGGGAGAGGGGGGAGGGGGGGAGGGGGGAGGGAGAGGGGGGAGGGGAGGGGGGGAGGGGGGAGGGGAGGGGGGTGGATGGAGAGGGGGAAGGGGAGGGGGGGGAGGGGGGAGGGGAGGGGGGAGGGAGAGGGGGGAGGGGAGGGGGGAGAGGGGGGAGGGGGGGAGGGGAGGGGGAGGGGGAGGGGAGGGAGAGGGGGGAGGGGGGGGAGGGGAGGGGGGAGGGGGGGAGGGGGAGGGGGAGGGGAGGGGGAGGGAGAGGGGGGAGGGGGGGAGGGGAGGGGGGGGAGGGGGAGGGAGAGGGGGGAGGGGGAGGGGGGAGAGGGGGGAGGGGGAGGGGGGAGGGGAGGGGGGGGAGGGGGGGAGGGGAGGGGGGGAGGGGGAGGGGGGGAGGGGGAGAGGGGGAGGGGAGGGGGGAGAGGGGGGAGGGATGGGGGAGGGGGGGAGGGGAGTGGAGGGAGGGGGGGAGGGGAGTGACGGAGGGGGGGGAGGGAGGGGTTGGGGGGTGGGGAGGTGTTGAGGGGATGGAGGGGTTGAGGTGGTGTTGAGGAGAGGGTGGAGGGTGGGGATGGAGGGGATGTCTGAGACGGTGGGAGGCAGAGAAGGCGTTGTCACGGTCACCAGAATGCTTGGTGGGCTGGTATTTGTCTTGTGTTCTAAGAGGGAGGTGGCCTTAGCCTTGGGTGAGGGGCTCACGTCGGGGGATGTCTTTATGCCGGTGGGGGCCCCTGCACAGCAGGTCATCCTTTCCGAGGTATTTCTCCATATCCTAGACGAGGTCCTCCTCCCTCACCTGCGGTCTCTGGGTGAGGTGCGGTCGAGGATCACCCCGATGTTGCTCAAGCCGGCCGTACCTGGCTTCGAGAGCGTGTACTCCTTCAAACGCTCGCTGCTTATGCAGCTGGAGTGGGGAGGAGACGCTGAGGGAGTTTTCCAGATAGAGCACGAGGGATAGCGGTACCGAATCTTCTGGAACACCGGCCGCCCGCGGTGCCACGTGTGCAAGGCGTTCGGGCATGTCCGCCGACATTGCCCCGGCCGCCAGGCTGCTGGTTCCGCCCCAGCGGCACAGGGGGATACCGCTGCCGCTCCTACCGATGCCCCTGCCCCCGATGCCCCTGGCCCCACTGCCCCTGGCCCCGCTGTTCCTGCTGTCCCCGCCCCCGCTGCCCCTCCGGTGTCGGTGAGGGTGGGGGCTGGGGATGAGTGCGGTGCAGACGGTCGGGAGGAAGGCACGAAGGAAGAAGCAGCACCTCCAGGCCTCACCCCTGGAGGCGCAGGAGCCAGTGGCTTCCTCCGGTCCGGACCTGCGGGACCCCGTGGTCTCTGAGGGTCTGCGAGTAACGGGGGAGGCTAAGGGGAAGACTGCGGTGCCGGAGGCCGAGGTCCCCTCCGGGAGGGAGGTTGTGCCTCCGCACCCCAGCGGCCTGAAGTGGCACTGCCATGTGTCGGAGGACTCGGAGGGGCCGGGGTCGCCCAAGCGGAGGGACGCCCCCGGTGAAGGCCGTGTGGTCGGCGGGTGACCCCCCCCGGAGCTGGAGAGCGGCGCTGAGGGGGTGGACGGCGTCTGTCAGAGTCGTACCCCCCGAGTCGGTGGGTGAACTCGCGGCGTGGGGGCAGTCAGGGGTGGGGGGGACCCACCGTCGGCTGAGGCTGCACGCCTGGAGTGCCTGCCCTCCAGGGAGGGGGACAGCCCCACTGAGGGCCCCGTGGATCCCGGGTTGTCTGAGGGAGGGGTGTTGGTCAGGGCGGTGGTCTTTCAGACCGTGGCTGCCACCGAGGACGAGAGTCCCACGAGGGTGTGGTCGGCCCCCGTGTCTGAGGGGGGAATGAGGTGCCCCCAAATTGCCAGCCCGTTCAGTGGCGACGTGTGAGGGTGCCCCTGTGAGCGGGGAGAGTGGGGACCCTCCCAGTGCTGTTGACCAGGGTGGAGCAGTTGCTGTGGCCCTGTCAACTTGTGTCCTCCATTCGAGCTCCGCGAAAGCCTGTGAGCCGCCCACCCTGGGGGCAGGATGTGCGGGGGAAAGCAGTGCCGATGCACGGGGGTCCAGTCCTGCCCCGCCTCAAGACCAGGGGCCAGGCAGGTTCCTGGACCCGGAGGCAGCGGGATCTCCTCCTGCCGCTGACCCTGGGGGTAGGGTCGTCCCTGGGGTGGGACCATCCGAGGGGATCGCTCCCAGTGTTCGGGTGGGCACGTTGCCCGGTGGCGGCAACTGCCCGGAAGTAGACGAGAGCTTGGGGACAGGTGATGAGGGTGAGGTGACTCCAGTGATGAGCCGAGGGACTACCTCGCCCCCAGCACCATGTCGCGACCCATCACTGTGGAGGAGATCCGGGAGTTCCTAGAGAACACCTGGAGGAAGCAGAACAAGGCCGAACTGGCCGCCTCCCGGTGGGGGATTCTGGCTGGTGTCGGAAGGTCCATCCGTGCCATTCTGGAGCAGGGGAAGGGCTCGGGTCTCGACTGGCAGGAGAAACGCCGGTTCAGAGATCTGAGGCTGCTTCTAGAAGCTGAGTGCAGTGTGCGGGGGTGCTCGGTGGGGAGCCCTGCTCCCTCCGCCTGTAGCGCTGAGGAGGGTAACGCACTGTAGCAATCATGAAGATTACTGTCGCCAGCCTGAATATCAATGGCGGCAGAGGGTCTCTCCGCAGGTTCCATCACCTCTCGGTCCTGCGGGATGGGAGGTACACGGCGAGCTTCCTGCAGGAGACCCGCACCGTTCCAGGAGACGAGTCCGCCTGGCTCCTGGAGTGGCGCGGTGGGGGGGGTCTACATGAGTCACCTCAGCTCCACCTCGAGCGGGGTGGCGATCTTGTTGGCTCCGACCTTCCAGCCGGAGTTATTGAAGGTCCAGGAACTGGTGCCGGGCCCTCTGCTTCATCTCGCCGTGCGCTTGGATGGCGTACCATTGTACTTCATCAACGTGTATGCCCCCGAGCTCAGCCCGGTGCAAGCGTGCTTTTTTCGAGAATTGTCAGCTTTGGTAGAGTCTTTTGAGAGTGGCGAGTGCGTCATTTTTGGGGGCGATTTTAACTGTACCCTCGAAGAGAGGGATCGTTCCGGGCCCCAGTGTAGCTGCATGTCCGTGCGGCTGCTGCGGGACCTGGTTGGATCCTCTGCTCTAGTCGACGTTTGGAGGAACCTTCGTCCAGACTCCCGCGCTTTCTCGCGGAGGTCTGGGAGAGGTGGAGGTTTGCGGATTGATCGACTGTATGTGTCCAAGGCACACGCCTCCTGTGTGTCGGCGGCCTCCATGCAGCCGGTGGCGTGCTCAGACCACCGCCTGGTGTGGGTGGCGCTCAGTCTGCTGCCCGTGAGGGCGGGGTCTGTGTACTGGCTCTTCAATAACTGGCTGCTGGATGACTGATAATTCCGGGACTCGTTCCGCCTATTTTAGACGGCATCGAGGGAGGAACTGTGGGATTTCCCTTCCCTCAGGCTCTGGTGGGACGTGGGCAAGGCTCACGTCGGGGTTTTCTGCCAGGAGTACGCACGGGGGGTGACCAGGGGGTGGGTGTCCGAGATCGAGCTGCTCAAGAGGGAGCTGCTCGACTTGGAGTCTCAGCTGGGTCCGACCGCCGAGGACTTGCCCCTTTGACACAGGTACCAGGGAGTGAAGGAGACGCTTCGGGACCTACAGCTCGAGGGGTCCCGAAGCGCATACGTGCGATCGCGAGTCCAGATGCTGCGTGATCTGGACCACACCTCGCCCTTCTTCTACTCTCTGGAACACTGGTGGGGTGTACGCAGGCGGCTCGTGGAGCTGCTGGTGGAGGACGGATCCTCGGTTATGGATCAGGCAGGAATCATTAGGGAGGTTCACGCTTTTTACGCGGCCCTGTTCTCGCCTGAGCCGTCCAGTGAGGATGCATGCGCGATGCTGTGGGTGAGTCTGCCGCGAGCCAGCCCTGAGGCTGTCGAGCGGCTGGTCGCTCCCCTCAGTCTGGAGGAGCTGACCGTCGCCCTAGACCAGCTGCAGCGGGGCAAGGCTCTGGGGCTGGACGGGCTGACGGTCAAGTTCCTCCGTGCTTTCTGGGACGTCCTGGGGGAGGACTACGCAAGGGGAGATCCTGGTGACGGGTGAGATGCCCCTCTCTTGGCGCAGGGCAGCGGTGGTCCTGCTACCTAAGAAGGGGGATCTCCGTAATCTATGAAATTGGCGCCCAGTATCTCTACCCTGCACCGAGTATAAGGTATTTGCCTGGGCGATGGCCAGTCGTCTGGGCTCTGTGCTAGCCCAGGTGATCCACCCCGACCAGTCCTACACGGTCTCGGGCCGGTCCATCCAGGAGAACATCCACCTACTCCGGAACCTGATGTACCTGTGCTTTCTCTCCCTTGATCAGGAGAAGGTGTGCGACAGGGTGGATCATGAATACATGGTCGGAACTCTGCGCGCGTTTGGGCTCGGGCCGCATTTTGCAGCCCGCGTCCAGCTGCTGTACACCGCCGCAGAGAGCCTCGTCAAGGTCAATGGGTCCTTGACAGCACCCTTTCGCTTCGGGAGGGGGGTGTGTCAGGGGTGCCCCACATCAGGGCAGTTGTACTCGGTCTGTGTGGAACCGTTCCTGTGCCTTCTTCAGAAGCGTCTGACGGGGCTGGTTCTGCGGGAGCTGGCGATGGAGGTCGTCCTCTTGGCTTACACCGACGACGTCCTCCTTGCGGTCACTGACCCAGCGGACCTGCGGAGGATGCGTGAGTGCCAGCGGGTCTACTCGGCCGCGTCCTCCACCAGAGTCAACTGGGCAAAGTGTTCGGGCTTGCTGGTGGGTCCGTGGCAAGAGGACTCCTTACCGGAGGGGTTGCGGCCCTTTGAGTGGAGCACCTGCTCTACCCGGGAGTCTCCGCGGGCACCCTGGCTGAGTTCTGCACTCGGTGGGCTCCTCAAGAGATCGTGTGTGTCGTGGATGACATCGATACGATTTTGATATGAAGTATTGAGTGTTGCAGTAGCGGACGTAGTGACGTATGTGTGCTCTCGCGGTGTCAGTTTACAATAATCTCTGAAGTTATGTAGTTGATTAGATGATCCTTTCTGTATTAGATGTGTAGTCTCTTGTAGTGCTTTTAACTAATAAATGTTTTATATATAAAAAAAGGGGCAGTACTGAGGGAGGGTCACTGTGGGTGGGGTGGTACTGAGGGAGGGTCACACTGTGGGTGGGGTGGTACTGACCCAGGATCACACTCTGGGAGGGGTGGTACTGAGGCCGTCAGCCATGCTGCCCTGCAGGAGCTGCCTGGGTTCTACCGGGATCTGATGCTGGTGTGGGGCACGGTGTCATGCGGCGAGCGTGTGGCCGGTCTCCCTCCCATTGTGGGGGGTGCCGGGGGGTCCCGGCCACACCGGCCCCTGCCCCGCCAGGGTTGCTGGTTGGGCCCAGGGCTCGGCATCTCTCACAGGAGGTGGCGCGGCACGACCTGAGCCGCCTGGGGGACATGCCGAAGGTGCCGTTCCGTGAGGTGCCGAGGCGGTTCTTGTACGGGCTGCTCCTACACATCTTTCACTTTCTCGCCGTGGTCTGCTGGCCGGACACGTCGTGGCAGTCCGTCTTGCCATCGAGCAGCGAGGGGGATCCCCGGTGGAGGTCTCTTTACGCGGGGGTCCTCCCCCTGTACATCAGGGACCTGGGGTGGAGGATATTGCACCGGGCCGTGCCGCGCAACCGTTTCCTGAGCCGGTTCACTGACACCCCGTCCGCCTGCCACTCCCGCGGCTGGGAGGAGATGGTGTACCACGCGTACGCGGAGTGCGAGAGATTGCAGCCCCTCTTTGCGTATCTGAAGGGTCTGCTGCTCAAGTTCTGGCTGCACTTCAGCCTGACGCTGCTGATCTACAGTCACCCTGTGCGGCGTGGGGCTCGCGGAGGATTTCCTTGTGGGTCTTCTGCTGGGCCTGGCCAAACTGGCCATCCACGGGACGCAGCGACGGGTGGCCGAGGGTTCCAGCTGGTCTGCCTGCCTGCCCGTCTTCCGTGCTTACATGCGCGCGCGGGTGTCCTTGGAGAGGGAGCATGCGGTCTCCGCAGGCACCCTGGTTGAGTTCCACACTCGGTGGGCCCCTTGGGATCGCGTGTGTTGTGGACGGTATGAATGCAATTCTTATTTGAAGTGTTGTGTGTTGCGTTAGCGGG
This sequence comes from Pristis pectinata, assembly GCF_009764475.1. Lineage (NCBI taxonomy): Eukaryota > Metazoa > Chordata > Chondrichthyes > Rhinopristiformes > Pristidae > Pristis > Pristis pectinata. The sequence continues at coordinate 49,749,125 of NC_067419.1, read as the reverse complement.
TGTCGTGTTGCCTAGGTGTTGCGGGTATTAGTTTACATTATTTTACTGTAGTCATGTAGTTGCTTAGTTGTTTCTTCTCTTCTGTTTTAGGTGCAGTGCATTGACACTGGTTGTCCTTTTTCGAGAGCTTTCAGTTAATAAACGTTTATAAAAAAAAGGGTGGTACTGAGGGAGTGCCACACTGAGGGAGGGAAGGTACTGTGGCAGTTTTGCAACCTCCCAGTACAACTGAAAGAGTGCTGCACTGTTAGTGGGGTCAGGTTATGTGGGGCATCTATTCGCTCAGTCCTCAACCTTGCTGCTTGCCTGGATGGGGAAGAGTGGAAGGTGATTGAAGGGGAAAGTCTTCCTCTGGTCTCCCTCACTCAGCCAAACTTCTGCAAACTGATGATTTCTTCCATCAGCTCATGTTTTTTTATGAGATCTTGTGGTTGCTGGTATCAGTATTTGCCTGTAATTGTCTCACCTCCTTCGAAAGGGCAGCAATCATCCTGGTGCCCAAGAACAGGGCGAGCTGCCTCAACGACTGTTGCCTGGTAGCACTCACATCTACTGTGCTGAATGCTTTGAGAGGTTGGTCATGGCTAGAATTAACCCCTGCCTGAGCAAGGACCTGGACCCGCTGCAATTCGCCTACCCCCACAACAGATCTACAGTGGGCACAAACTCACTGGCTCTTCCCTTTGCCTTGGAGCACCTGGACAACAGCAATACATGCATCAGGCTGTTGTTTATTGATTACAGCTCGGCGTTCAACACCACCATCCCCTCAGTGCTAATTACCAAGCTTCAAACCTGGGCCTCTGTACCTCCCTCTGCAACTGGATCCTCGACTTCCTTATCGAGAGACCACTGTCAGTGTGGGTCAGTAGTAACATCTCCTCGCTGACAATCATCACAGGCGCACCTCAAGGATGTGTGCTTAGCCCACTGCTCTACTCTCTCTACACTCATGACTGTGTGGCTAAGCACAGCTCAAACACCATCTATAAGTTCACCGATGACACCACTGTTGTTGGCAGAATCTCAGATGGTGACAAGGAGGCGTACAGGAGTGAGATAGATCGGCTGGTTGAGTGGTGTCGCAACAACAACCTCACATTCAACGACAGCAAGACCAAGGAACTGACTGTGGACTTCAGGAAGGGGAAGTCGGGAGAACACACTCCAGATCTCACTGAGGGGTCAGCGGTGGAAAGGGTGAGCAGCTTCAACACATTTCATGTCATCTAAGTCAGTGATAATCATCCTGATTCTGAGTGGCTTACTGGTTCTGCTGGTCTCTGCCCCGCCACAAGGAACAACATGAAGGCAAAGTCTCTCAGTCAGAATGTGGCCACCCAGGTCACTCCCTGCCCAACAATTCTGGAGTGACCGATTGGTCAAAAATTGTAGATATTAAATAGTCAAATTTCATCCATAATTTTATTAAAGGCTTGTCGGTTGTAAAAAGTTGCACATGCATTGCATAAAGCGAATGGATAATGTTTCTAAAAATAAACTTGTATTCAATAATTCTACCAAATTGCAGAATGGAGACCAGAGGACAACAAAGACCAATAGAATTTTCTAACAAGGACTTGTACCATTTGTATCAAACTGTCCAACACCAAACTGCCATAACTCCTCTCCCACTACAGTGGTTGCCAGGGCAACAACACCAAGCATTCTGACTGACGGACAGTTTAAAGACTCCAGTCTCTGCTGGAAGACCTCATCCCACAGCCCCGGGAATTACCCTGGAACTGCTCGCACTGTGGCCTCATCTACTCATCATCAACATCCTCAATATTGAGACGGGCAGACAGGAGGAATGGGTGCTCTGGAGACAAAGTGTAAACCAGGGAATTACTTTTAAACATCAAAGTGAAATGTCAAAAGTTGTGTAGATTTTAAAATTAACATTTAAAAAGTTAAATACGAATAATTTCATTGGTAGAAGCACTAACACAATGTAGTAAGGCAGCATTGACTCTAAAGCACTGAATCCTACGGAAAAGGCAGTTGAGGAAATGAAACATAACAAATCCGATTTACGTTTAAGATACAAACTTTTTTTCAAATGGCCTCCTACATACAGTAACTAGAAGCTGCAATGCAAATGTATAAACTTAAGTCATTTAAAAAAAAGACATTTCCCTTCCAATGCTTTCAGAAGGAATAGTCTTGCTAAAAATGTGGTCTGTGCTCCAGTAACTGCCCCAGTGTCTCAGAGATGGAAATCATTTTGTCCAGGATTTCAGTAACTGAATGGTTTACAGGTGACAGAGGCTCCAGGCCACGATAAAGCTGCTCTGACACTCTGCATTGCTTCTGGCCATTTCTGAATTATAATGCAATTTAAAAGAGAAATCGATTGCACAATACCCTGCAACCGTATCAAAAAATAGTCCCATCATGATGTTTTCTTGGGAAGTGGTTTGGAGATCGGATCCATTCAAACATGAACTAAATGAAAAAATAATTTGATTCTTAAATCCAAAGCTTGCTTTGGCATCATGTTTTACACAGAAACAAATTCCTTTCATTTATCACAGAGAGAATGGTGGGACAGAGGGGAATGGGGGGGGGAGGGGGCGTGAGGGGGCAGAAGAGCAAGCTGGAGCAGGGTACCGGGGGCATTGCGGTAAGGCACTCTGGCAGAAAGTGCAGGAAGTTAGTACAAGGCATGCAACGTGGAAACTTCCCAGCATCAGTACACCTGCTCTCTGGACGGATTCGGCAATGAGCTGAGTGGAAGCCACCCTGGCTCTGTGGCTCATTCCAAGGGGGTGTTGTTGTTGCTCAGAAGGATAGGGTATGATGATCCGATGTACTTGCCATGCCGATACACGACGATTTGCAGGTGGTATTCGTCCACCATCACCAGTTCCCGTGAGACCTTGTCCTGTGACAGGAGGAAGCAGATGGTGTAGAGGGCGAACTCAAACTCGGGACTGACCCCGATGAAGGAACTGCCCACGGGCTTCACCATCTCCTTCCAGCTGAACTGCAGGCTCAAGACGTGATCATCTTCATCAGGCTGGAACACAACAACACGGTCAGTCCTCGCCCCAAGCAGCAGGCAACACGTCACAAAGGGCCACCTGCCCGTAGGACAAATAAATAACATGCTTCTCCTTTCAGAAAAACTCCATTCATCCACAGTTCCCGTCAGAGAGAGAGATTGGGATGATGCCTTGGTTAGTTTTGGATGGAAGGACAGGGCTTTCATAAGTAACTACATTCTTGTCACGCCTTTCACAGCCTCATCAGCCCAAAGCGCCCCACAGTCAATGGGGCTCCTTTTGAATGTCCTAACGAGGTGCAGCATGGGAACTGGCCCTTCGGCTCACTGTGTCCATGCTGACCATCGACCACCCATTTACACGAATTCTACATTATTCCCATTTTTTATGCCTCCCCCATTCCCGTCGACTTCCCCCAGATTCCACCATTCACTGATACAGTAGGGGAAATTTACAGCAGCCAATTAACCCACCAACCAGCACGTCTGTGGGGTGTGGGAGGAAACCGGAGAACCTGGGGGGAGCCCACGTGGTCACAGGGAGAGCGTGCACACTCCACACGGAAGCATTGGTTAGGACTGAACCCAGGTCTCTGGCACTGGAGGCAGTGGCTCCACCAACTGCATCACCGTGGCCACTGCTGTGGTCTTAGACCCTGGCCCACACCACATCCAGTAACCACTGGCTTCAGTGCACTGGAGAGAAGGCAGAGACTCCGGCAGTCAACCAAACCTCAGAGGAAAATACTAAATCCATCAGAGAGTCATGGGTCGACTCATGGAGGCGTACAGCACAGAAACAGGCCCTTCAGCCCAACATGTCCACACCCACCTTTTTGCTCATCTGCCGCATTAGCCTTGGCTAGTTAAGTGACTAACTACCTCTTAAACGTAATTGTGTCTGATTCTACCACCACCTTTAGCAGTGAGTTCCAGACATCAACCACTCTCTGTGTAAACAAAACTTTCTCCTCAGATCCCCTTTAAAACTCCTTCCTCCCACCTTAAACCTCTACCCTTGGATTTGATAAATAGGGGAACCTCAGGATCTGTCCATAATGATGTAAACAAAAGGGATATGTGCTTGTATCTGCATCTTGGGAGGTGAGGCAAAAACATGTTTTTTCAAATAACAATTAACTAGAAATAATGTTCAGTAAAAACAAAGGTGGCTGGAAAACGGAGAGAGAGTTGATGTTTCAGATCAGTGATTTCCCAGTTCTGTTGAGGAGACATTGAGCTGAAGCGTTAACTCTGTTTCTCCCTCCAGACGCTGCCTGACCCACTGAGTGTTTCCAGCATTTTCAGTTTTTACTCCAGATTTCAGTGTTCACTTTTGGAGAACCTTCAACAATTGCCATTAACCAGGACACACTCTCCATGGTCTCTCAAAGTCATCTGACTGCAGGATTGATCATTTATTCAAACAGCCACAAGAAGCAGACTCAGAGAACTGTAGATCTAGGGGGAAGTGTGTTGGGGTGATTTTGTCCCACTCCATAATAGAAAAAAGGAACTAGATTGAGATCTTACGGATCAATTAATTGAAATAACCAAGTTATGAGGGTCACAGGTCACACCTTCAAGTTAGGAAAGGTTAGACTGACGTTAGAGTTTCGGAGAGCATTCTTCCCTCAGATCGAAGCAGATCTCCACATAGGGTGCTGCCTCCACTTTGGACTCTGATTTGGTGAGTTCATCCCATCCCTGGAGCGGATTTCTGGCTCAGAGAGTTCACCCCTACAGGAGGAATTCAGGGAATACTGTTCCTGGGAATTCAGACCCAGTGTGATCTCCTGGACAGGTCTACTCATCCGAGGCCCGAAGAGAGGAACTTACCAGGTTCCTCTCAATAATTGGCCTGGCTTTTGATCTGATTTATTGCATCTTCTGGGAATCTGCGGGGTGAGAGGAACCTCTCATACCTGGATTTGCACATCTATAGGTTATTTTTCCTGGTCCCAGGAAGTGAGCTGGAGCACAGTGAGAGATGAAGTAAGTATTTCTGCTGGTTGGGGACAGGCTCTAAAACCTTGAGCCAAGGGTGACGTGAGGAATTTCTGATCCAGAGGCTGGTAAAAGTCTCAAATTCTCTTCCACGTATGACAACTGATGCTGACCCAAATGGGAACTCCAAATCTGCGATGGGTAGATTTTTATTAACCAACACATGAAGGGACATGGGGAAAGGATGGGTGTCTGGAGAAGGGTTAGAGATCAACCGTGATATCATTGATGGGGTAAATGCCCCGTAAACCAACCACGTCCGAACCTTGTTTTTGTTTCTCCTTGCCACAAAGCCTTTGTAGTCAATGTGGTTGCGCTTCTCCTGGAGGTAGAACTGGACCCAGTTGTGGAGCCCCATGATCTCTCTCCCTCGCTTGGTCTCTCCCACAAACACATGCTCAAACCCTGAGGAGTCTTGTCTGGAGGAAGCAAGCAGCCAAAGATTACACCATCAATAGTGGAACCTTTCATGTAACAAATCTCCTCAAAAGTCAAGTAAAGGGTCTGCTCAAACTCACCAAAATAAAAATCTCCTCTCTTAGAATCATAGAAATGAGACTTGGGCCCATCCCATCCATCCCGACCTTATTGCCCATCCCCACTGATCCCATTTGCCTGCATTAGATCTGTACCTCACCGTGCCTTGCCTATTCAAGTCCTGTCTATAGGTCTCTTAAACACAGTGATTGTATCTGACTCCACCACCTCCTCTGGCAGCACGTTCCAGATATCAACCATCCTCCGTGCAAAAACTTACCCCTCAGATCCCCTTTGAAACCCCTCCCTCTCACCTTAAACCCATGCCCTCTTGTTTTCCTTACCCCCACATGAGAAAAAGATTCTATCTATCCTACCTCTGCCTTTTTTGTGTACCTCCATCAGACCACCCCTCAGCCTCCTTTGCTCCGGGGAAACGAGCCTGTCCAATCTCTCGCCATAACTAAAGTCCTCCAATCCAGGCAACATCCTGGTGAACCTCCTCTGCACTCCCCAATGCAACTACATCTTTCCAATCGTGTGGTGACCGGAGCTACACGCAATGGTCCAAGTGAGATCTAACCTGTGTTTTGTAAAGTTGCAACACAATGTCCCAACTTTTATATTCCATGCTCCAACCTATGAAGGCAAGCATCCTGTACGCCTTCTTCAGCACCCGATCGACCTGTGTTGCCACTTTCAGGGGACTATGGACTTGGACCCCAAGGTCTCTCTGTTCATCAACATTCCTGGTGCCCTACCCTTTACTGTATATCCCTATCTGACTTCCCAAAATACATTACCTTGTACTTGTCAGGATTAAATTCTATTTACCAATGCTTTGCCCAACTTTCTATCTGATCGAAATCCTTAGACAACCTTTCTTGACATCCATAATACCAACTTTCATGTTATCTGCAAACTATCTAATCATGCCTCCTACATTCTTCAAGCTTAGTCCCTCCCTATTTAACCGCTGGATAGTTATTACAGAAGAGATTGAAACATCAAAGTCAATTGTGGTGCCCAAATTCCATCCATTACCAGTTGGAGAGGGACTAACCAGATTAAAAATTCATAGTTAGGTCCCGGGACAGGTTTCATTAAACACATGGTTTAGTATCTGCCTACATTAACACTGTTCACTACTGTGGATCTCACTACTAGCACAGTAAATGGGACCTCAGCCAAGAAAAGGCTTATAAAGTTGCCAGAAAAAGTAGTAGATACAGGGACTAGGAGCACTTTAGAACTCAGGAAAGGAGGACCAAGGAATTTATAAAGAAAGGTTTGATAGAATATGAGAAGAAACTGTAAAGTCACATAAAACAGAGTGTAAACTTCGATAGGTACTTAAAAAGGAAAGGATGTGAGAGCAAATATGGGGAGGGACTGGAGTATTTATAATGGGGAGTCAGGAGAGGGTGAAGGAATCAAACAACTACACTGTGTCTGTCTTCATGAAAGACACAAAAGACATGCCAGAAATATCAGGGAGTCAGGAACCAGAGAGAAGGAAAACCGAAGGAATGGGATTTGTAAAATCCCCCCAGGGTAGGCTGGTCCGGAGGATAAAGTCACACGGGATCCATGGTCAGTTGGTAAGTTGGATCCAACATTGATTTGTCCATAGAAGACAGAGGGTAGTGGTGGAGGGGTGTTTCTCTGACTGGAGTTCCATGACCAGTGGTGTTCCACTAGGATTAGCACTGGGACCTCAGCTGTTGTGATGTACTGTACATAAATGATCTGGATGAAAATGTAGGAGGTCTGATTAGTAAGTTTGCAGATGACGCAAAAATTGAAGTTGTGGACAGTGAGGAAGGTCGTCAAAGGATTCAGCAGGATGTAGATCGGTTGGAAATATGGGTGGAGAAATGGCAGATGGAGTTTAATCTGGATAAGTGTGAGGTGTTGCACTTTGGGAGGTCAAATGTATGAAGAAAGTACACAGTAAATGGCAGGACTCTTCGGAGCACTAATGTACAGAGAGATCTTGGGCTGCAAATCCATAGCTCCCTGAAAGTGGTAACACCTAGACAGGGTGGTAACGAAGGTGTATGGCACGCTGGCCTTCATCGGTCAGAGCATTCGATATAAAAGTCGGCAGGCATGTTGCAGTTGTATAAAACTTAGGTTAGGCCACACTTGGAGAATTGTGTCCAGTTCTGATTGCCACATTATGTGAAGGATGTGGAGGCTTTGGAGAGGGTTCAGAAGAGGTTCACCAGGATGTTGCCTGGATTAGGGAGTATTTGCTATAAGGAGAGGTTGAATAAACTTGGATTGTTTTCTCTGGAGCATCAAAGGCCAAAGGGAGACAGAAAATGAAGAGGGACCAAGATAGGATAGACAGTCAGAGTATTTCTCCCAGGGTGGAAAGGCAAGTACTAGAGGCAAGGGGTTAAGGTAGGAGTGGGAAGTTTAAAGAAGATGTGCGGGATAAGTTTTGTTTTACTCAGAGTGGTGGGTGCCTGCAACGCGCTGCTGGGGGAGGTGGTAATAGCAGATATGACAGCAGAGTTTAAGAGGCATTTAGACAGGCACATGAACGGGCAGGGAGCATACGGATATCGACCACGTGCAGACAGATGGGATTAGTTAAATTGGCATCATGGTCAGCACAGACATGATGGGCCGAAGGGCCTGTTCCTGTGCTGTACTGTTCTATGTTCTAAAACAAAGTATTGGAGAAATTGGTGAGACCAAAAACTGATAAATCCCAAGAACCAGATGGATAATAGAAATAGGAAGAAGGGGTTTATACAGACGTGGGGCTTCTAGAGAACGAGGCTGGTGAATGAATAACAGAAGTGGCAGATACGTTAAATCAGTTTCTTGCACCTGTCTTCACTGCAAGTATCTATAATGATAACAGATGGGCGAATTAAAAATAACGGAAGAACTTGTGAAAATCCCAATAATAAGAGACAAAGTATTAGAGAACCTCATGGGGCTAAAGGCAGACAAATCGCCAGGACCGGATGGACTGCACCCAAGAGATTTAAAGGAAGAGGCTGCAGAGATAGTGAACCATTAGCTGAGAATTTACTAAATACTGGGAGAGGGTACCTGAAGATTGGAAAACATTCATCGCAACTCCCGTCTTCATAAAGGGAGGAAGACAGAAGGTGGGGAGCTACAGGGCAGTTATGATTACTGTAGGGCAGATGGCTATTGTTGGCAAGATGCCAGAGTCAGTAATCAGATTGGAAATAACCAATCATTTAGGAAATCTGAATACAGTCAAACCTGGTCAACATGGTTTTTTTGAAAGGTAAATCATGTTAGACAAATTTGTTCCAATTCTTTGGAAGATGTGACAGGGAGAGTTGATAGAGGGGAACCTGTAGATGTAGTGTATTCAGATTTCCAAAAGGCATTTGACAAAGTGCCACACAAGGGGCATGTTAAGAGCCCCAGGTACTGGAGGAAGTGTGTCAGTGTGGATGGAAAACGCTGTCACATAGAAAACCGAGGTGGAATAAATGGGTCCTTTGCAGGCGGGAGGGATGTAACTAGTGGAGTGCCCCAGGGATCGGTTTTTGGCCTCGACTGTTCACTGTTTACACTGATGACCTGGAGAAGGGAACAAAATGTCAGGTTGTTGAATTTGCTGATGATAAGAAAATAGGTGGAAGGGTGTGTTGTAATAAGGACCCTGTGATTCTGTAATAGGGTATAGATGGATTGGGCAAAAACCTGGCAAATGGAGCTTAATGTGGAGAAGTGTGAGGTCATGCACTTTGGTAAGGGGAATCAAAAGGTGGATTATTGTCTAAATGCAGAGAGACTGCAAGTGGGTGAAGTTCAGAGGGATCTTGCCCTAACCCTTTCTCCATTACTCCCCTCCACTGTCCTGTGCCTTCACCCATTTCTCCCCCCTGCATTGTGACCCTGCTCCATACGTTACACCTAGTGTTGACTCTGCACACACCAGTCAGCACCCCCACAAGCCCAGGTCAAGTTAAGCTCCCGGAACATTCCCACCAGAGGAAACATTCCACCAAACACCGCAATGGTTCCCTGCCACAAACATACCCACGGCCACCACCTCTGGAGTACAACCGGAACCAGATGTCGTAGAGATGCTGCTTGAACTCCTGTGGATCGGCTGATGTTAGATTTTTACTGACCAGGTACTGGTGAGCCAACTGCAAGGACAAGAACAAGTCAAGGTTATAGTGCTGCGTCTCACCGTTCCTGCCCAGTTCGTTATGAGCTGTAACATATGCTCTCCTTGTGTCACAGATACTAGAGTGCCACCTTGACCCAATTCACTGAGCAGGAAGCCACGCCTGACTTGTACCTGGTCTGATTTTGTACTCCCCTGGTGTGTTAAACAGGTAACAATCCCCTCCCACCAGTTGCCCACAGGGTGAATGGGGAGTAACTTTCACCCCTGGTACTTATGAAGGCACCCAGGTTCAAAGTGCAAAACTACTGTGTTCAACTTCAAAAAAGATGTGACCTTATCGCATGTGATGACACATCTTACCTAATGTTATAAGCTGGAACAAACTGCACATAGTCTATGAATTCAACAGATCATTTGTTAAGTAAATGATCAGGACCTTGACCTTGACCATGACACAGAGACACTGAGGCACTGGAGACGGAAAGTCACAGAATGGGTTAAAGGTCACCTTTACCAACAGTGGGTTAGAGGTCACTCGTGAATCAATGGACAGCGTTCTTGGCTCTGGTTTGCAGACAGAAATCGAGGCTGACTGAGGGAGCACAGCACTGACAGAGGTGTCCCTCTCCGATGAACCACTATAATGAGGCTCTATGTGCTCAGTCAAATTGACAGGAAAGATCTCTTGGGTTTGCTCTGAAGTGCTGGGTGTGTCTCTCCCCATGACAAGGTCAACACCAGGAGTAACGGTCACGGTACTGTTGTTGTGGTGAAGACGATGTGTGATGCATTCCCTCAGCCTCAGCCATGACAATATTTGGAAATTACGCCATGGGGATAGAGGTCACGAAAGTCACTACGGAGATGCATGTCTTTCCTTTTCTGTCCTGGTTAATTAAAGTTCCCCAGCTGTTCTGATCATTTTACCTCATGGAATGCAATCCTTCCCCTTTAGGGCAACCAGTTCCAAATAACGTTAAGTAACAAACAAGGTGCTGGAGGAACTCAGCAGACCAGGCAGCTTCTGTTCCTCTGCTGAATTCCTCCAGCACACTGTGTGTTGGTCCTGGTTCCAGCATCTGTCGTCTCCTGTGTCTCCACTGTTAAACATGAGGTGGGTGAGATCACAAAGAGCCTGCAGGTACTCTCCCTCTGACAGTGAGTTCCAAGAGAGCTCCCTCTCATGGTAACAAAATCTGAGCCTATCTAAAGTACAACGAGCAGGAAGTCCATCCCTGACGTCACATCCAGTAATCCCAAATCCAAATGTTTGTAAATGCCGATGGTTCCCCACTGGTGATTTTTCCCCCTCTCCCCTTAAACTCAGAGGCTTTGTTTCCCAAGCTCCCTCTAAACACACCAGCCCCCGTTGGTGCATTCCCCTAAAACTTACTGAGTTCTCTACAAAATGTATTACACTACCGTATAACATGTCAAAAAAAAGAGTTGAAAGCGTGTTGGGATAGTAATAGGAGTAATATTGAATAATTGGGCACCAAAGTACAGAGATTAACAGAGTTTTATGACAATAATTTTCAATTTTAACCATTTGAGACACTGGACATTCTCTCTTTTCCCCCCTCCCATCAGGCAGAAGATACAAAAGCCTGAAAGCACATACCACCAGGCTCTATCCCACTATTGAATGGTTCCCTATCACGATTAGGTGGACTTCTGACCTCACAATCTACCTTGTCGTGGCCCTTGCACCTTATTGTCTGCCTGCACTGCATGTTCTCTGTAACGGTAACACTTTATTCTGCACTCTGTTATTATTTTTCCCTTGTACTACCTCGGTGTCCTGATGTGGTGAAAGGATCTGTATGGATGGCATGCAAAACAGGTTTTTTACTGTAACTCGGTACATGTGACAATAATAAACCAATTTACCAATTAAGTGAAAGGACAGCACCCACTGCATGTGGCAATCCGTGACATTGACCAACAGCTCCCACTGCATGTGGCGATCCGTGATATTGACCAACAGCTCCCACTGCATGTGGCGATCCGTGATATTGACCAACAGCTCCCACTGCATGTGGTGATCCGTGATATTGACCAACAGCTCCCACTGCATGTGGTGATCCGTGATATTGACCAACAGCTCCCACTGCATGTGGCATCCGTGATATTGACCAACAGCTCCCACTGCATGTGGCGATCCGTGATATTGACCAACAGCTCCCACTGCATGTGGCGATCCGTGATATTGACCAACAGCTCCCACTGCATGTGGTGATCCGTGATATTGACCAACAGCTCCCACTGCATGTGGCAATCCGTGATATTGACCAACAGCTCCCACTGCATGTGGCATCCGTGATATTGACCAACAGCTCCCACTGCATGTGGCGATCCGTGATATTGACTAACAGCTCCCACTGCATGTGGCGATCCGTGATATTGACTAACAGCTCCCACTGCATGTGGCAATCTGTGATATTGACCAACAGCTCCCACTGCATGTGGCAATCTGTGATATTGACCAACAGCTCCCACTGCATGTGGCAATCTGTGATATTCACCAACAGCTCCCACTGCATGTGGCAATCGCAGCTATTCACCAACAGCACCCACCTGCATGACCTCCGTTTCCAGAATTGCGTCAAGAAAGCGAAAGTTTTCAGCCATTTCCTCAGGGGTCACCACCTCAGCAATTCCAGTCGACATTTCATAGTTATCCAGGAGGGCAGTGAATGCTGGGTGACCAAATGTGTAATGAAATCATGTTAAGTAACCCAAGTTGTACAGAATAATTCACCCAAAACAAGAATTAAAAGTATTCCAAGTTGTTCAGTTTGGACACTTAAAAAAAAATCATCCATTGTGTTCCTGTGACTATTCGAGTGATGCCTGTCTCATAAACAGACGGGCACTGTACGCACACTGTGCACACTAGACAACACACTGTGCACACTGTATGCACACTGTACACACCAGACACACACTGTGCACGCTGTACGCACACTGTACGCACTAGACACACACTGGACGCATACTGTGCACACTAGACACACACTGTGCATGCTGTACGCACTGTACACACTAGACACACACTGTGCACACTAGACACACTGTGCACACTAGACACACACTGTACACACTGTATGCACACTAGACACACACTGTGCACGCTGTATGCACACTGTGCACATTATACGCACACTGTGCACATTATACGCACACTGCATACACTCTGAACATTATACACACACTGTATGCACATTTTATGCACACTGTACGCACACTGTGAACGCTGTATGCACACTGTATGCACATTGTGCTCATTATGTGCACACATTATACGTGCACTGTGCACATTGTACGCACACTGTGTGCACATTATACGCGCACTGTGCACACACTGTACCATCCATTACCTCATCAAATTGAACTGGTCCTCCAATTAATGCAAACTGATGTAAGGGGAGGTTGACTGTGCTGGGAAGTTCCCCACAGCTGGGTCCCATGCGACCTGTCAGGAGTGAGTGGAGTTTGCACGTTCTCCCTTTGACTGCGTGGGTTTCCCCTGGGGAACATCCCAGAGATGTGTGGGTGGGTGAAGTGTACAGTACCCTTGAAGTAGGTAAGTGGCAAAAGACGAGCTGAGAAGCATGTGAGGGAGAATAAGGTGCAGGGCTACAGGGAAATGAGGAGGGATTGGGATTGGTCTGCTGGGAACTGGCAGAGACTGAATGGGCCAATTGGCCTCCTGCACTGTAATAAGCCAAAGTGAGAAGGGAAATAGTGAATCAGGTTGTCGAGCCGAGGTCCAACCATCAGACCGGCCTTTCGTTCTGTGGGGTTAACATGATATAACCATGCTGGGAACCTACCTGCAAAGGATTTAATAGTCCGCAGACGCTCCTCGTTTACGTAGGAGAACAGTGGACGTCGGGCACAGTCCCTTGCATTGTTGCTGCCAGCGGCGACATAAGAGGCCTTACCCTGGAGAGAGAGGTTGTGTTCACTGCTGGATCCAATATCAGTGTGAACCACATCACCCCATACCATCTTGGACACACACACACACACACACCCCACACCTCCAACACAGCCCTGTACAAACACACAAATACCACGTCCAATACAGCCCTGTACACTCCCAGCACAGACACTGTTTCACAAACACCAGTAAGATGAGGACAGCTCCCTACAAGTGCAACACAACCAGCACAGGGTTTTTTTTATGTTGCTTGGTTACAGGGAAATAAATGGAGAATGGGATTGTTTTGTAAACCAGCACAGACTTGGAGCAAATGGTCTCCTTCTATGTACAGAGACTTTTTCCCAGGGTGGAAATGGCTAACATGAGGGGGCATAAGTTTAAGGTGATTGGAGGAAAGTACAGGGGGGATATCAGAGGTAAGTTTTCTTTACACAGAGAGTGGTGGGTGCGTGGAACGCACTGCCAGGGGTGCTGTTAGAGGCAGAAACATTAGGGACATTTAGGAGACTCCAGCACATGAATGATAGAAAAATGGAGGGGTATGTGGGAGGGAAGGGTTAGATTGATCTCAGAGTAGGTCGGCACAACATGGTGGGCCGAAGGGCCTGTACTGTGCTGTCATGTTCTGTGTCATTAGGAAATCTGGAACATGCTGCCTCACCCAGTAGCAGGTTCAGCAGTAACTTTTGAAAGTGAATTGGATGAACGTTTGAAAGTGCAAAGTTGACAGGAGCACAGGGCAGGAGTGGGCAGTCAGAATAAAACCACAACTCTGTTTACGACCAGGGAATTGACTGTGGACTTCAGGAAGGGGAAGTCGGGAGAACACACACCAGTCCTCATTGAGGGGTCAGCAGTGGAAAGGGTGAGCAGCTTCAAGTTCCTGGGCATTAACATCTCAGAGGATCTGTCCTGGGCCCAACACATTGATGCAATCACGAAGAAGGCACGCCAGCAGCTCTACTTCATTAGGAGCTTGAGGAGATTTGGTCTGTCACCAAACACTCTTGCAAGTTTCTACAGATGTACAGCGGAGAGCATTCTGACTGGTTGCATCACTGCCTGGTACGGAGGCTCCAAAGCACAGGATCATAAAAGGCTGCAGAGGGTTGTAGTCTCAGCCAGCTCCATCACGGGGCACAACCCTCCCCGCTATCGAGGACACCTTCAAGAGGCGGTGCCTCAAGAAGGTGGCATCCATCATTAAGGAACCTCACCATCGGGGTCACGCCCTTTTCTTGTTACTACCATCGGGGAGGAGGTACAGGAGCCTGAAGACCCACACTCAATGATTCAGGAACAGCTTCTTCCCCTCCGTCATCAGATTTCCGAACGGTCCATGAACCCATGAACACTACCTCGTTATCCCTTTGTTTTGCACTATTTGTTTTGTAATTAAAGGTAATTTTTATGTCTTGCACTGTGCTGCTGCTGCAAAACAACACATTTCAGGACATTGAAGTCAGTGATGAGCCAGCAGAGGGCTGATGCACCCAGTGGCCTCCACTCTACCATTCCATTGTCCAGTGTGGGCACCGTACGGTGCACCTGCCTCCTGAGACCTGCAGTGTTGATTCAGACCTTCCTGCAGATTATCATCACCCATCAGTGGCTGACTGTCACCAGCTTGTTGCAACCACATCTGATGTGCATTTCATGCTGTGATAGGGGCAGGAAGTGCAGTGTTTTACAACCACACAGGGACATCCTGTGCACAGGTGCCTGACCCCAACCCATCACAGTCCGATACCACCACACCATCCACCTCAAAAATCCCCTCATCTTCCTTACACACTTGCCAGCCTTGACCCCACCTCCAAATTCCCCATACACACAATCCCCAGCCTTAACCCCACCCCAAAGATCCCCTTATCTTCCTTGTACACAGTCAGCAGCACTGACACCACCCTACACTGCTGCTCTGCACACATGTATGCTGTGTGGTATGTAACCCCGTGTCCCCCTGCTCCAACCAAGGAGCTCGTCCACAGTTACATTTCTGACTGTCAGCGCGCACGTTCTGTGTGTCCGCAGATTTAAGAACCCACCCACCTGCACAGATATTTGGTAGTCTACCCCAGGCAGCAGCCGATTCACATCAGCTTTCCAAAGCTCGTTCAGTATCTTGGAGAGATCGTGATTCATTACCAGTCTGGATGGGAGGAAGCAACAAACAGTGAAACGAGTGTCGTCTGAGGATCCTTTCCCTCTGGTCACACACGTTGGTGAGGCAAGTGTACAACGGTTTTGCTGCAGTGCCTGGACACCCCAGACTAATGAGAGGCTTCTCTGAAATGTGTAGACGGAGCAGTAATGTCAGGGGTGGAACTGTGGGTAATGAGCTAGCTTCAAAGGGAAACAACCAATGGAGAAATGTTTAAATTTAAACAGCCCAGTCAGAACATCTGGGTTATAGATGCATTTCCCTCACTTCCTGCCCACAACTTTATGGTCTAAACATAACTATATCTTGGTAAACAGGCAGCAGAACAAGCTCTCAGTGTTTCAGGAATCGCAGGACTGGATCAGCACACAGGACACTTGACTCTTCACATCCATCCTGCCTCTTTGGAAGAGCGATGTAGTTGGTCCCACTCTCCTGACCTTTCCCCACAGACCGGAAATTTCTTTCAAGGACTGATCCAGCACCTAAGGAGCTGTCTTTGCGTGGGATAAACCATGTCCCATCTGCTCCCTTGGTTGAGCCCTTGGCACCACTGGAAAAGCAGCAGAGGAGATCCTGGTTCACCAGTTATCTGGTCATTATCGAATTGCTGTTTGTGGGAGCTTGCTGTGCACACATTGGATGCTCCATATTCCACACTACAACAGGAACTAGATTTAAAAACTGCATATGAAGCACTTTGGGATGTGGAAGGCGGTATAGAAATGCACGTGTCTAGGTTGAAGTGAGATAGAAGAAACAGAACACCTTGAGGTGGGAGGCAGGGAGAGCCGGGAGTGGGGGGGAGGTAGGGAGGGAGAGCCGGGGTGGATGGAGGGGCAAGGAAAGTCGGGGGTGGGGGGGGGGGGGCAGGAAGCCGGGGAGGGAGAGCCAGGGGGGCATGGGGGAGGGAGAGCTGGGGACGGAGGGTAGGGAGAGCCGGGGGGGAGGGGGGGGGGGGACCACACAACCTGTACACAATGTGCAGGTTGGTGGGTTGTTAAACTCTGCAGACACACAGAACGCGGGCGCTGACAGTGGGAAATGTGACTGTGGACGAGCTGCTCGGTCGGGGCAGGAGACACGGGGTTAACAGACCACACAGCGTCAGGACCACACAGCGTACGTGCGTGCTGTCTGTGCCAAGCATCAGGAGTCATTAATTATCATCGATAATTAATGAGTGTTGAACTTTATCTAGAGCACATTGTTAGCAGCACATTGTGACCACACTGTCCACAACCATTCGAAGTGGTACCGTGGATCCTCCACACTGTTATTCCAGACACCAGGGTCTTGCATCACTAAGGGAGGCCATCCAGCTCCTCGAGCTGTGCTGGCCTTTGAAGGGGCTCTCCAATCAGACCCACGTTAAATGAAAACAACTTTCCACTTTCTTTACATAGAACATGGAACAGTGCAGCACAGAAACAGGCCCTTCGGCCCACCATGTCTGTGCCGACCAAGATGCCAATTTAAATTAATCCCATCTGCCTGCACGTGGTCCTTATCGCTCTGTTCCCTGCCTGTTCACGTGTCTGTCTAAATGCCTCGTAAACGTTGCTGTTGTACCTGCCTCCACCACCTCCCCCGGCAGCCCGTTCCAGGCTCCCGCCGCTCTCTGCATTGTCTGACAAACTCCTTTAAACTTTCCCCCTCCCACCTTAAACCCATGCCCTCTGGGAAAAAGATTCCGATTATCTCCCCTATCTATACCTCTCATTGCTCTTAAACCCACTGCCCCGTCCCCCGTATTCCCCCTAAACCACGGGGCCAGTCCCCCGTATTCCCCCTAAACCACGGGGCCAGTCCCCCGTATTCCCCCTAAACCACGGGGCCAGTCCCCCGTATTCCCCCTAAACCACGGGGCCAGTCCCCCGTATTCCCCCTAAACCACGGGGCCACTGTCCCCCGTATTCCCCCTAAACCACGGGGCCACTGTCCCCCGTATTCCCCCTAAACCACGGGGCCACTGTCCCCCGTATTCCCCCTAAACCACGGAGCCACTGTCCCCCGTATTCCCCCTAAACCACGGGGCCACTGTCCCCCGTATTCCCCCTAAACCACGGGACCACTGTCCCCCGTATTCCCCCTAAACCACGGGGCCACTGTCCCCCGTATTCCCCCTAAACCACGGGACCACTGTCCTCCGTATTCCCCCTAAGCCATGGAGCCTCTGTCCCCCGTATTCCCCCTAAACAGCAGATAGAGCCCCTGCCTCACAGCTCCAGTGATCCAGGTTCGATCCCACCCTCCGGTGCTGTCTGTGCGGAGTTGCATGTTCTCCCTGTGACCACGTGGGTTTCCCCCAGGTGCTCCAGTTTCCTCCCACATCCCAAAGACGTGCAGGTTGGTGGGTTAATTGGCTGCTGTGAGTTACCCACTAGTGTGTGGGTGAGTAGAATCTGCAGATGGTATGTGTGTAGAATAAAACAGGTTAGGGCAAGATCAGTGTAAACGTGGCCTGTCTCCCTGAGGTGTCTCTGTGACAAGTCACTGAAAGCCAACGTTCAGCTGCAGCAGGAGATTCGGAAGGCAGATGGGAAGCTGGGTTTTATTACAGGACGATTTGTGTATAAAAGGTATCTCACTGCAATTACCTCAAGCCTTGGCGAGACTACACCTGGTGCACTGTGTACAATTATGGTCTTGTTACCTGAAGAAGGATTTACTTGCCACAGAGGAAGTCTAGTGAAGTTCTAGGGAGGGTGGGTTTGCTGCACGGGGAGAGAGTGAGTGGCCCATGCTGCATTCTCTGGAGTTTACCAAAATCTTACAGACAACAGGGAGGATGTTTCCTCTGGCTGAGGCTCGAACCAGGGTCACAGTCACAGACTAAGGGGGCAGCATTTTATGATGAAGAGAAGTTTCTTCACTCAGAGGGTGGTGGAGAATTGAAATTCCCAACCCTGGAATCTGTGGAGACTTGGTGACCGAGTTCACTCAGAACAGGGATCAATTCGTTTCTGGATATTAAGGAAATCAGTTGATCTGGGGCCAGGAGACACAGGAGACTGCAGATGCTGGAATCTGGAGCAAAATACAAACTGCCAGAGGAACTCAGTGGGTCAGGCAGCATCTGTGGAGGGAAATGGACAGTCGATGTTTTGGGTCGGGATCCTTCACCTGCACTGAACGAGTGGAGGGGAGATGGCCGGTACAAAGAGGTGGGGGGAAGGGGTGGGGCAAGAGCTGGCAGGTGATAGGTGGATCCAGGTGAGGAGCGTGATGGGGGGGGTGGTGGGGTAGGGTGGAGATAGTGACCAAGGCTGGGAGGTGACAAAGGGCTGCAGATGGTGGAAACTGATAGAAGGTGGAGAATGGAACCAAACAGGACCTCCAGGACATCCGAGATGTCCTCCCTTTTTCAGAAAACAGGGATTTCCCCCACTGCTATTCATGGAGCCCTCACCCATGTCCCCTGTAGTTCCCACACTTCTACTCTTATCCCACCTTCCCCCAGACAGAACAGGCAGAGACCCCCTGGTCCTTACCTTTCACACCACCAGCCTACCCATCCAGCACATCATGAGACAACGGACCCCACCACCAACCACGTCTTCCCCTCCCCACCCCTTGCTGCTTTCCGCAGGAACCACTCTCTCCGGGACTCCCTGGTTCCCTCATCCCTCCCCACCCATCTCTCCCTCTCCCCAGTAACTGGGGAGGTGCAACACCTGTCCCTACACCTTCTCCCTCACCACCATCCAGGGACCTAAGAGGCCCTTCCACGTGAGGCAGAATTCACATGCAAATCCTCCAGCCTTACTCCTGATGTGGCCTCACCTACGTCAGCAGTCCTTGACGTATCTACTAACAGTAACAGCTTGTCTACTTGCCTTCTATAAATCTTGCCCACCAGTGTTAAATGTCATCTCAACCTTCTTAGATCCAAGGAGACAACCTCCAGTACTCCAACCCAACCTTGGAGCTGACGTTTATTGGCCCTGGAATGGTTCCTACTGAATCTCAAGGTCACATTCCTTGTGGTGAGCCAGAGGCAGGTCTGTGTGAGGCACAGCAACTTCTGAGATTTCTCTGTTTACATAGAAACTATTTCTGTTGCTAAGGTATCCTCAACTTTTTAAGGAACTAACACTGCATTCAGTTCTTGCAAACAGTGACAGCTGTTAAAATGTTATTTCCTCATTTTTGGCTTCGGTCTCCACATGTGGACGAAGTTAGTTGACTCATTTAACGCTATTCCACATTAAACCGAAGAAGTGGGGAGCTCCCTCTAGTGTGCTGTTCTGGGGACTTCTTGTGAACACTGGAAAAACAAGTGACTGCCGATGCTGGAATCTAGATGAAAAAACAGCAAGATGCTGGAGGAACTCAGCAGGCCAGGCAGCATCCATGGAGAAAAGCAGGCGGTCAATGTTTTGGATCAGGACCCTTCTTCAGGACTGAAGATAGGAAAAGGGAAGCCCAATATATAGGAGGGAAAAGCAGAGCAGTGATAGGTGGACAAAGGAGGGGAGGCGGGGTGGAGGGTGGTGATAGGTAGATGCAGGTAAGAGATAGTGATGGGCAGGTGTGGGGGAGGAGGGGAGAGCAGATCCACTGGGGGATGGGTCACAGGAGGCGGGTGCCCCATGGGGGGAGGTGAGAAAAAAACTGCAGAGGAGAAAAAAAAGAGGTAGACTAGGAAAGGGAAGAAAAGCAGGGGCACGGTGGGGGGGGATTACCTAAAGTGGGAGAATTCAATATTCATGCTGTGAGGCTGCAAGGTTCCAAGACGGTAAATGAAGTGCTGTTCCTCCAGTTTGTGCTTGGAATTCTCCTGGCAGTGGAGGAGGCTGAGGACTGACATATCAGTGATAGTGTGGGAGGGGGAGTTGAAGTGACTGGCAACGGGGAGATGCAGATCGCGGTTACAGAGCACAGGTGTTCTGTGAAACGGTCACCTTAGTCTGCGTTTGGTCTCACCAATGTAGAGGAGGCCACACTTGGAGCACCGAATGCAGTCAATGATATTAAGGGAGGTGCAGGTGAATCTCTGTCTCACCCGAAAGGACTGTTTGGGTCCCTGGATGGATGTGATGGAGGTGGTGTAGGGGCGGGTGTTGTACCTATGGCGGGGGCAGTGGAAAATTCCCAGGATGGGAGCGGGATTGGTGGGAAGGAAGGAGTGAACTAGGGAGTCATGGAGAGAGCGGTCCCCGCAGAAGGCAGAAAGGGGTGGGGAGGGGAAAATATGCTTGGTGGTGGGGTCCTGTTGGAGATGGTGGAACTGGCGGAGAATGATGTGTTGGATACATAGGCTGGTGGGATGAAATGTGAGGACCCTATCTCTGTTGGGTCTGGGAGGGGTGGGAGTGAGAGCAGAGGTGCGGGAGATGGCAGAGATATGGGTGTGAGCTCTCCCGACCACAGTCGGGGAGAAGCCCTGGTTGGTAAAGAAGTTGGACATCTCGGATGTCCTGGATTGGAAAGCCTCATCATGGGAGCAGATACGGCGGAGGTGGAGAAATTGAGAAGAAGAGATCGCATCCTTGCAAGGGACAGGGTGGGAGGAGCTGTAATCGAGGTAGCTGTGGGAGTCAGTGGGTTTGTAGATGTCGGTGGATCAGGAATCTCCTGAGATGGAGATGAAAAGATCGAGAAAGGACAGAGAGATAGTCCAAGTCAATTGGAGAGCAGGGTGAAAATTTGTGGTGAAATTTATGAAACTGTCGAGTTCCACACAGGTACAAGAGGTGACACCAATGCAGTCGTCAATATAGCAGAGAAAGGGTTGAGGAATGGGGCCGGAGTAGGCTTGGAACAGAGACTATTCAACAAAAAGGTAGACTAGCTGGGGCTCACATGAGTGCCCAGGGCTACATCCTTGAAGGGCCCTGACCCGAAATGTTGACCATCTGTTTTTCTCCACGGATACTGCCTGGCCTGCTGAGCTCCTCCAGCATCTTGTTGTTGTGAACACTGTGGCCGCTGCACTTCCTTGAATTACATACAGGTAGTTCTGCTACAACGTGCATCTCCATAGCATGTATTGGATATGACACCATTGATGAATTAGGGAACACTATTTGTATTATGCTGGCCAAAGTGGTTATAATACAATTTTGTTCAGGAACTAGAGAACCACTTAAGAGTTGCTTTGGAAATTGACAGGCAGAAAATAGCCTGTTTCCATGCAAACTCCCGGCAGTAATCAGACACCGCCGTCTCTGAAGGACACAGGCTGCCAGTTTCACTGGGGAAGGCTGTTGGAAAGTGATAAGCAACCGCTTCTATTGACACGTGCAACAATATTCTATTAAACAATGCAACATGCAGCCTTTGGTATTTTTAGCTTGCAGTAACAAAATAAATTTATAGCAATTAAAACATGTTTACTTTTGAAAATCCTGCAGGATAAGTAACCTCGAGCCTCTAATCCCCCTTCTACCACTGACACAATTGTTTCTATAACACAATTTTCAGTAACATGAGGTTTCTTAGGAACACAATGATCAGGTTACAGCAGAACTACCTGCATTTCTTATTTCCTCACCCCACAGATTCCTTGGCCCATCGCTGCAATGCCAGCTCTCCCATCAGTCCCACCCCCGACTTACTCCCCGTAACCCACTCCCCCCATTCTCATTGTGCCCATCAACACATCTGAAGGTTGGCATTTCATGCTTACGTTTGGAAATACATTGAATACAGTGTATACAGATGTAATGTTTGTTACAAGTTTTAAGTGTAATTGTGAATGTGTTGTTATCATGCACACACTGTTTGTGGATGTAAACATGTTACCCGTGTACAGTGACTCAGTGCTATCATAGTTACAGTGTAGATAACTTCTTGGAATGTAGCCATATTAATGTTGATAAACCAAAACGGATTGTTTTATATCATCAAAGTCCATCACTCTCCAATTTAAACATTTATACATTGTGTAGAGTATATGTTTGTCCTCGTCCTGCTGCTGCAAAAGGTTCAGTTTCACGGCATTTACACCCTAGGTATGGATGCCCGTGACAATGGACTTGAACAGCATTTTCAAAAGCATAACAACAAAATAATCACTGAAATGTTTTCACCATTTAAACTTGGATTTAAATAGTCCGTGTGCTGATACTGAACACGTTTGGGCAATTTATACCACATCCCTCCTTAGTGACTACAGTTTAATGAACAACATCTGTAAACCTCAGATCCACAAGGTGCCCAAGGAATCCTGGGGTCAGGAGATTCAGGACCTATTTCTATTGGAAATATGTTTTATAAAACATTGCCCTGTCACCACTGTGTCCAGCTCTGGGGCAACACCAGAGATGTGGAGGCTTTGGAGAGGGTGCAGAGGAAATGATTCCAGAGATGAGGGACTTTAGTTCTGTGGACACAGGCCTTGGAACAGAGGAGATTGTGATCTGATGCTGGCAGACTGAGAGAAACTGTTCCCATCGGACGACAGCTCAAGGATCAGGGGACGTGCAATGAGGTGACTGATGCAGGATCTCAACCTGAAATGTTGACATTCCACCCCACCCCACCCCCACCCCGATACAGCTCAACCCGATGAGTTCCTTCAACATACCGTTTGTTGCTGCCATTAAAGCCATACTGACTATTCCTGAGAAATCCCCACTTTTCCAAGTGTCGACTAATCATGTCCCTCAGGATTTTCTCCAGCAACTTTCCTACCACTGACATTAGACTCAACCCCGTGATTACCACAGCCTCTGTCTACAGCATCTGCAGTCTCTTGACACAGTAATAAATGCAATCATAAGGAAAGCACATCAGCATCTTAACTTTCTTAGAAGGTTAAGAAGGTTCAGCTTGTCACCAAACACTCTGATAAACCTCTACAGTTGTCCCATTGGAAGTATCTTGACTGGTTGCATCATGGTCTGGGACGGCAATTCGAATGCACAGGAATATAAGAAGCTGCAGAGAGTAGTGGACTCATCACGGGCACATCTCTCCCGACCATCGGCAGTATCTACAGGAGGCGCTGCCTCAAGAAGGCAACATCCTTCAACAAAGATCCCCACCATCCGGGCCATGCCATCTTCTCACAGCTACCGTCAGGCAGGAGGTACAGAAGCCTGAAGTCCCACACCACCAGGTTCAGGAACAGCTACTTCCCTTCAATCATTCTGTTCTTGAGCCAACCGGCACAACCCTAATCACTACCTCAGCATAACAACACTGGGACCACTTTGATCACTCTGCACTACAATGGACTTTGGTTTTTTTGTTCTAATTGTGTTCTTTCTTGTAAAAATTTTGTAAAATTTATGTTTTACTTGGGAATGCTGCTTATCTGATGCTCTGTGCCTGTGATGCTGCTGCAAGTAAGTTTATCATTGAACCTGTGCACACACGGACTGGTGCATGTAACAATAAACTCGACTCTGACTTTATGTCTCTGTAAGTACTGGCTCATCGCCAACAAAGGCGCCACATCTGCGGTCCTCCAGCCCTCTGACACCTCACCTCCCGCAAGAGGGGATTTAAAACTCTCTACCAAGGCTCCAGCAGTTTCCTGGCCGCCTCTCACAGCACCGGGACACACCTCACCGGGCCCTGGGCATCTGTGAGGCGTTGAGCCGGGTGAGACGTGTCGTACCCCTCCTCCACGGTGGGGAGGTTCTAGTTCAATGATGGCACCGTGCTGTAGGACAGCGGAGGGTGAACACACCTCCCATAGATCATCGGGTCCTCGGGAATCACACCGGCGCAATAACGGAGTGAACCGGAGCCCCGGTAACGGTGCAATAATGGAGTGAACCCGATAGGGGGAGGGGTGAGGGAGGGGGGAGGGGGGAGGGGGGAGGGAGGGGGGAGGGGGGAGGGGTGAGGGAGGGGGGAGGGGGGGGGGGGAAGGGGGGAGGGGGGAGGGGGAAGGGGGGAGGGGGAAGGGGGAGGGGGGAGGGGGGGAGGAGGGGGAAGGGGGAGGGGGGGAGGGAGGAGGGGGAGGGGGGAGGGAGGAGGGGGAGGGGGGAGGGAGGAGGGGGAGGGGGGAGGGGGAAGGGGGAGGGGGAAGGGGGAGGGAGGAGGGAGGGGTGAGGGGGGAGGGGGAGGGAGGAGGGGGAGGGGGGAGGGAGGAGGGGGAAGGGGGAGGGGGGAGGGGGAGGGGGGAGGGGGGAGGGGGAGGGGGGAGGGAGGAGGGGGAGGGGGGAAGGGGGAGGGGGAAGGGGGAGGGAGGGGGAAGGGGGAGGGAGGAGGGAGGGGTGAGGGGGGAGGGAGGGGTGAGGGGGAGGGAGGGAGGAGGGAGGAGGGTGAGGGTGGGGGAGGGGGGTGAGGGGTGAGGGGGAGGGAGGAGGGGGAGGGAGGAGGGGGAAGGGGGAGGGAGGAGGGGGGAGGGAGGGAGGAGGGATGGGGAGGAGGGGTGAGGGAGGGGAGGAGTGGGAGTGAGGGGGTGGGGGTGAGAGAGGGAGGGGTGAGGGAGGTGGGAGTGAGGGGGTGAGAGAGGGAGGGGTGGGGGAGGGGGGAGTGAGGGGGTGGGGGTGAGAGAGGGGGGGGTGAGGGTGAGGGGGGGGGAGGGTGAGGGGGTGAGAGGGGGGGGTGAGGGTGAGGGGGGGTGAGGGTGAGGGGGTGGGGGGTGGGGAGGAGACTGGATACACCCCCCCCCCCCACTCACCCTGACGCCATCCTCCTCCTCTGCCGCCGTTGACACCGGTGGCTGGGGGAGGGGGCGGGGGGGGGTGGGCGGAGCCTGGGCGCCGCCGTCCATTGGCCTGAGGGCCCGGACTACGTACTGACAGGCGGACGAATGCACCAATAACAGCACGATGACGGGTGAAGGGCGAGCCAATGAGCATCCGAGGGGAAGGGAAGGCGTCACCAATCAGTTTAAGGGCAGTGGGCGGGACGAGGGCGCGGTTACTTTGTGTCGGAGCGAGAGGAGCGGCCGGGATGTTGGGCCGAGTGGCGGCGGTGAGAGGGGGGGTGGGGGAGAGGGGGAGAGGGCGGGAGAGGGCGGGGGGTGAGGGGGGAGGGGGGGAGAGGGCGGGGGGGTGGGGGGTGAGGGGGGGAGGGGGGGAGAGGGTGGGGGGGGCGGGGGAGGGGGGAGAGGGCGGGGGGGCGGGGGAGGGTGAGGGGGCGGGGGGGTGGGGGGTGAGGGGGGGAGAGGGCGGGGGGGTGGGGGGTGAGGGGGGGAGAGGGCGGGGGGGTGGGGGGTGAGGGGGGGAGAGGGCGGGGGGGGTGGGGGGCGAGGGGGGGAGAGGGCGGGGGGGGCGAGGGGGGGAGAGGGCGGGGGGGGCGAGGGGGGGAGAGGGCGGGGGGGGAGGGGGCGGGGGGGGCGAGGGGGGGAGGGGGGGAGGGGTGAGGGGGGGAGGGGGAGGGGGGGGCGGGGGGGTGAGGGGGGGAGAGGGCGGGGGGGTGGGGGGTGAGGGGGGGTGGGGTGAGGGGGGAGAGGGCGGGGGGTGGGGTGAGGGGGGGAGAGGGTGGGGGGGTGAGGGGTGAGGGGGGGTGAGGGGTGAGGGGGGGAGAGGGCGGGGGGGGCGAGGGGGGGAGGGGGCGGGGGGCGAGGGGGCGGGGGGGCGAGGGGGGGAGGGGGAGGGGGAGGGGGGGGCGGGGGGGTGAGGGGGGGAGAGGGCGGGGGGGTGGGGGGTGAGGGGGGGTGAGGGCGGGGGGGTGGGGGGTGAGGGCGGGAGAGGGTGGGGGGGTGGGGTGAGGGGGGAGAGGGCGGGGGGTGGGGTGAGGGGGGGAGAGGGTGGGGGGGTGAGGGGGGGTGAGGGGTGAGGGGGGGAGAGGGCGGGGGGGTGAGGGGGAGAGGGCGGGGGGGTGGGGGGTGAGGGGGGAGAGGGCGGGGGGGGAGAGGGTGAGGGGTGAGGGATGGGGAGGGAGAGAGGGATGGTGGGAGGAGGGGGGATGGAAGGGGGGATAGGGGAGTGGGGGTAGTGAGGGTGGATAGGGTTGGGGAGGGATGGGAGAGGAGGGGTACGGTGAGTGGGGGAAGAAGGAAGAGGGGAGAGTGAGGGGATGGGCAAGGGGGGAGGCGGAGTGGGGAGGTATGGAGTGAGGGGGGAGAGGGGAAGACGGTGGAGGGTAAGGAGGGAGGAGTGGGGGTGCTGGGGAGGAGGGAGGGAGTGAGGGTAGGGGGGAGAAGGGAGAGGTGGAGGAAGGGGTGATAGAGAGAGGGAGGCGGGAGGTGGTGTGGGTGGGGGAGGGAGGCAGGATGTAGAGAAGGAGGGGAGGGGAGGGGTAAGATAGTAGTGGGGTGGAGGTGGACGAATGGAATGATGAGGGCAGGGCAGAAGCGAGGGAGAGGTGCAGAGGAGGAGGAGGTGATGTGGGAGGAGGTGCTCCCTGCACTGCTGCCTGTGATCTGGAGTGTGGATGGGGCAGTACTCAGGCCCTCTGGTCATCCTGGTGTCCGGCTGCAGTGGTGACAGCATCATGTAGCTCGTGAACGGGCCCCTCAATCCCACTTCTCCCTGCTGACCAAGGTGCCCACCTACGCTAATCCCCTCCCTGCACTTGGCCCATTTCCCTCTATTCCTTTCCTGTCCAAATGCTTTTGAAGTGCTGTGATTGTAGGTCCCCTGTAAATCACTCACCCGAAACCTCTGCCCTGTAGTTTTAGATTCCCCTCACCTGGGAACAAAATTACTGTCAGTATCTGCCCTGTTCATACCCCCCCAGAAACCTCTAAGCTCACCCCTCAGCCTCCTGCACTCTGGTGAGAACAATCCCAGCCGATCCAACCTCCCCTTGTAACCACAGCCCTGCATTCCAGGCCGCGTGCTGGCGAATCTCTTCTGTACCCACAGCGTTCCTGTAGTCTGGTGACCAGAAATGCAACAACATTTCGTGACCTAACCAATGCCTTGTACAGCCCCTGTACATAATGTCCCAGTGCCTTGGTCTATGAAAGCGAGCAAGATCACCGCCACTTTCGCTACCCAATCCAGCTGTGCAGCCATTTTCTAGGAGCTCTGAGCTTGTGATCTATGATCTGTCATGACCGATTGCCCTGAGCCTGGAGGAGCTTGTTAATGAAGCAATGAGACTGGCGGTGAGAGATTACCAGCCCATTACCCTGTTGAAGGATGTCCCAAGTTGCTTATGAACCCACACAGCTCTTTTAAAAGTGTAGTTGCTGTTTTCTGGAAAATGTAGGAACCAGTTTGCAGGCAACGTGGTGCCCAACAACAGGCGGATGTAATGGTCAGATATCTGGAGGTAAATCACACTGAGCGAGAAATATTGGCCTCGGGTACTGGGGCTTTCTGGCCAGAGTGTCTTGGGACCTTCTGCATCGATCGGAATGCATGAGAAGGCTGATGATGGGTCACACACAGCACGGAAACAGGCCCGTCGGCCCATCGTGTCCACACTGACCAGTGGGCACCAATCTGTATTAATCCCATCTCTCAGCACTTGGCCCACAGCCTTTTGTGCTCAGTGAGTCTACCTCCACTCTCACTGGCAGTGCATCCTTCCGCACTGTTCCTCTGTTGAAGAATGGCGGTAGAGACAAACCAGAAAATTATAGCTGGTGAGCCTTGCATCAGATGTTGGGAAATTATTGGAGAAGATTCCCAGGGATAGGATCTACTCGCATCTGGAAAAGCATGGACTTACTGGGGATAGTCAGCATGGCTTTGTGCTGGGGAGGTCATGTCTTACAGACTTGATTGAGTTTTTTGAGGAGGTGACAGATGATTGATGAGGGTAGGGCTGTGGATGGTGTCTACGTGGACTTTTGTAAAGGAATTGACAAGGTCCCTCGTGGTAGGCAGGTCCGGAAGATTAAGTCACATGGGATCCACAGTGACTCAGCAGAATGGATTCAAAATTGGCTTGGCCATAGAAGACAGAGGGTAGTGGTGGAGGGGTATTTCTCTGACTGGAGGTCTGTGACCAGTGGTGTTCTGCAGGGATCGGTGCTGGGACCTCTGTGTAGAAACAATTCCGATGAAAACATATGTGAGCTGATTAGCAAGTTTGTAGATGACACAGAAATTGGTGGGGTTGTGGACAGTGAGGAAGGTCGTCAAAGGATTCAGCAGGATGTAGATCGGTTGGAAATGTGGGTGGAGAAATGGCAGATGGAGTTTAATCCAAACAAGTGTGAAGTGTTGCACTTTGGGAGGTCAAATGTGAGAGGAAAGTGTACAGTAAATGGCAGGACTCTGAGGAGCACTGGTGTCTTGGGGCACAAGTCCACAGCTCCCTGAAAGTGGCAACACAAGCAGATGTAGTGAAGAAGGTGTATGGCATGCATGTCTTCGTCGGTTGGGGTGATGGGTATAAAAGTGGGAAGTCATGATGCAGCTGTATAAAACTTCGGTCAGGCCACATTTGGAGCACTGTGTGCAGTTCTGGTCGCCCCATTACAGGAAGGATGTGGAGGCTTTGGAGAGAGTGCAGAAGAGGTTCACCAGGATGCTGCCTGGATTAGCTATGGTGGATATACTGGGATTGTTTTCTCTGGAGTGTCAGAGGCTGAGGGGGAGACCTGATCGAAGTTTATAAAATTGTGAGAGGCATAGATCTGGTAGACAGTCTTTTTCCCAGGGTAGAAGTGTCAAATACTAGAGAACATAGCTTTAAGGTGAGAGGGGTAAGTTTAAAGGAGATTTACTACACACAGTGGTGGGTGCTTGGAACAGGCTGCCAGGGGAGGTGGTGGAAGCAGATACGATAGTGACATTTGAAAGGTATTTGGATAGAGACGTGAATATGCAGGGAATGGAGGGGCATGGATGATGTACAGGCAGACATGCAGTCTGGAACAGAAAACAGTACAGCACAATGTCTGTGCTGAACATGGTACCTAATTAAACTAAATCCCTTCTGCCTGCACATGATCCACATCCCCCATTCCCTGCATATTCGTGTGTCTGTCTAACAGCCTCTTGAACATCACTGTCGTACCTGCCTCCACCACCTCCCCTGGAGGCCCGTTCCAAGGACCCACCACTCTCTGTTTATTTAAAAAAAATCTTGCTGCACACGTTTCCTTAAACTTTCCCCCTCTCACCGCAAGTGCGTGTCCTTCAGTATTTGAATTGGCATCATGGTCAGCACCAACCAGGTGGGCCGAATGGCCTGTTCCATGTACTGTCTGACGTGGAGAACTTCAAGGGTTTTTGTTCAGCTCTTCAGCATCTTCAGACTTTTTGATCTTTCCCTTGGTTTTGGGCCCATTCCCTGGTATGGCTCCCTCACTGTCAGGGTGGATGGTGTGGGGGGCCCGTCCCCTGGTACAGCTCCCTCACCGTCGGGGTGGACAGTGTGGGTGTGGCAGCCTGTGGTGAGGCTGTTTTTCCCTAACTCTGGGTGGGGGGGGTGGGGTGGTGGTCAATGTCCATGGGTCTGTTTAATTCAGAATCTTTCTCATCACTCAGTGAACTCAGATCTGAATCACTTCCTGAAAACTGTTATGTGATTGGCTTGGGTGATCAGAATCTTTGTGTAAACTGTGGTGTTCTCAGTGTATTCAATCAGGAAGTTAGTGGTGATTCTGTAGAGGAATCACAGACTTTTCATTTGGACACTTCCATGGTGTCTGCTGTACTGAGGGCCCTTTGAGGTCACTGTAGAAGCATCAGTAGGTCCTGGCTGATCTCATCCTGGTCTCAGCTCCCCTTTCCTGACTGTTCCCCATGACCCTCAATTCCTATAGGTCAACAATCTGCCTTGGCTTCGAATGGCTCTGCCTCTGCAGCTTTACCTCCTCCTCTCCACCCTGGGTCTGGATTCCCCCACGATGGAAATGTCACCGTGGTCTCGAGTAGGGGCCCCAGGATGTGGAGGGTGTGGTCGGATGTCGGATGGGACCATGTGGGCAGGTCTGGAAGATGTAAAGTGCACAGCAAGGACTTTATGTTGAACCGTTATAATTCACTTCTCGGGCCTTGGCTGCAATCGTGTCTGATTCCAGGCTGGGTGTCAGAGCTCTGGAGAGGGTGCAGTGGAAGGTGGGTTGGTGGTGGGAGCTGAGGGTCTTCAGTCAGGTGGGGAGACCACTCCCATGGCAGAGCAGATGGTGTGGGGAATGGGCTCTGGTGAGTGGGTTGAAGTTAATGCTTAAGGTCATGGTCATACAGCAGGGCAACAGCCCCTTCACCCAACTCATCCATGCTGTCCAAGATCCGAGTTAAACTAGTCCCATTTGCCCAGGTTTGGCCCAGGTCCCTCTAAGCCTTTCCTGTCCATGGACCTGTCCAAGTACCTTTTAAATGTTGTTAATGTACCTGCCTCAATCACTTCCTCTGGCAGCTCATTCCACATACAGACCACCCTCTGGTGAAAAGTTGCCCCTCAGGTTCCTATTAAATCTCTCTCCCTTTCACCTGAAACCTGTGCCCCCTAGTTCTCGATTTCCCAACCCTGGGGACAAAGATTGAGTGCATTCGCGCTATCAATGCCCCTCAGGATTTCATACACCTCTATAAGATCATCCCTCAGTTTCCTCTGCTCCAGTGAATGAAGTCCCAGCCAGCTTTTGTTTGCCCTGAGGTTGGTCACGCCCTGAATGTGCTGTGGGGTTGGATTCCACAAACCTTCCTAAGGCAGTTGTAGTTGAGGTGGCATTCACGGGGTAATGGCTGGGCTGTGGGACCATGTTGGAGCATCCTCTTGGTGTGCTGCGATCTTTGATTCTCTCCTCCTGTTCTGTAGGCGCTCTTCTCCTTTCTGAGATCACTGATCGATGTCTTCCTGAAGCTATTTGGTCTCAAGAAAACAGGTCCACCGATCACACTCGAAGACCCAAACACCAAGTATGCACTGAGGCTGATCGATAAGGAGGTGAGTGGAGTCTGGACCCTGCTGGTGGAGTTACTGGACGGGTGGCTGGGCTGATGATCCCGACACAAGGTTTCAAATCTCCACAGTAGCTGTGGGGTCCCAGTTGAACTGCTTAAATAAATTTGCAATAAAATTAATAATAAAGTTTGGAGTGAAACTATCAAACAGCTGGCATAAACCCATCTGTTGGACTGATGTCCTCCAGAGAAGGACATCCCTTCTGTGACCCCTGATCAGGCAGTGGCTGGTCTGTAAAATTCTCACCTTTATTTACCAGATTCTGCCCCATTTCTAATCTCTGCAGCCCGACAACCCCCTGAGACCTGTGCTGTTTCAATCCTGGAGTCTTGCACGCAACTGTCAGAGGTCAGATCAATTTAAATGTGGGGAATCAGCAGGAAGGAATGTGGATTTGGACTGGTCTGTAACAGCCGTGCATGTTGTACCCCTCCCAGATCAACCATCGTGGCTCAGAAATACTGTGTCTTCTGCCAGGCACCAGAGAGCAGGATTGTGGTGTCTGGAGGCCATTCAAGGGCAGTTCATGGTGGTCTATAAATACCACCCCCTGAACAAATCTAATAAAACACATTAGAGAATCACTTCTGGAATTGAAGCCATTAACTTCTAATCTGGAAAATGTTTAGTGATTAAGAATTAACATTGAAATGTCTGTTTTCACCTTGAACATGAGCCTGATCTTTGGAAGCATCCAAGGAAAAGGGTGAGGGAGGAGGCATCTGCCTGGGGTTGGAGCAGGGGTGAGTGTAGTGAGGAAGGATAAGGAAAGGGAACCCTTCCCCAGGGGTTGGAAGCAGCAGTCCTGAGGTTCAGCAGTATTTACCTTTGTTGACAGAGGGAGGTAGGAAGTGCAGGCTTTCACTGCTTGGACTTTGCCAGGCATCGAGGGCAGCTTGTCCACTTGGGGTCTGGGTTCTGAGGTGACAGAAGGGGTGGGGGTGACCGAGGGAACAGGGTAGGGGGGTGGTGGTCTGGGAGGAGGTGCGCTCCTTCTGCCTTTAACTGTGTGCTCCTGGTGCATGGACTTGAATCTCAGGACCTCCTTGGCAGGTCCTCCATCTTAAGTGACTGTGGGCCAGGGATTCCCCAGAGCCAGTGAGGATGCTGACGTCCTTGAATCATTTCCCGTCTGCCTGGTCACCTCTTCCTGTGCTGGGATTGGGACTGAGTTGTCTGCTCCAGGACCTGGTGTTGGGCTAGGTTGAGAAGGGCTCCTGGACTCGTGGACCTTTGTTGTCTGTGGCAGGTTGGATCTCCTCGTAGTCTTGTGCACGCATTAGTGTCAGTGACGACTTGGATCTTAGGCTCTGTCACGTGCTGCCAGCTCAGCACCAGCTCTCAACGGAGACACGGCTTCAAAACCTCATGCCGACACTCCTAGTGTGAACAAGATGCCACAGGATGTCCACATCTGCAGTGCTGTGGAAGGACTGACCATTACCCAGTCCACACGGCTCCCTCCAACACTGACCCTACACAACAGCAGCAACAGGAAACTACACTGAAGGTCTCGAGGACCCACGGAGAAGTTTTCAGTTACCGTCTCACAAGCAACCAATGGGCCCAGGCCCCACCCCACTGAGAGACGAGGGCAGAGGAGAGCTCAGGGATAGAGAGGCAGTGGGAAGCAGCACCACAAAGACTCCATCCCGCAGCCAACCGTCCGACCCAGCTGATGCCACCCTGATCGACGGGAAGTTAAAAGGTCCTCTATCTTCTCAAAAATAAGATGCCTTGGAGGAAATTTGTTATTTTTTTTATGTTGAATTCTAAAACTTGGAGTGGGACTTCAGTCACAAATCAACAACCTCCTCTCCCAAAACTGGAAGAGTAGGGCAGGCAGGTGTCCTGGAAAGCACCTTGATTGTGAACAGCTTCAAGAAAGGAGATGGACCTAACTGTGAGTCACTACAGCTGGGCCGTGGGCAGGTGATCACAGGCTAGTCATCGATCAGCTCCCAGCGGCTGTCGAGCTGCTGCCTGAATCAGTTTTCATCAGTGTAATGAGGGCACGATCTTCACCACAACTCGAGGAGTGCAGGGAGCAGCTCCAGCCGCTGAATGTGGCACCAACCTCACCAATGCCTGTGACTTCATGGGGCAGCTTCCTCCCTATGTCCATCCTGCTCGTGTCGGCATGGTACCTGAAGCCACATAAGCTGTGGCTCGTTCACCATCAGTGAAGGCTCTTAGACGGTGACTAGGGAGGCACCGTTAATCTTCTGTGTGCTGCTTGGATCGATCACACCCAACAACATCCAAACTTGGAGATCCAAAAGGTATCGTGGATTTGAGTGAAAGACTTGTTAAAGTCGGGAGGTTCAAGCTATCGGTCGATAGCGTTCCTGTAGAAAGATGAAACTGGCAACCAAGTTATTCTGTGAACTTTGTTCTTGTTTGTAGGAAGCTGCTTATCACAGGTCATAGTTAATGATTCATTTTACCGTAATTTATACACAGCTGCATTGTTAGAGGAAGCGTAAGGTTTAATTTAAATCTGATTCAGAAATCAGAGTATAACTGAGTGTGACTGGCTGTAACACTACCCTGTTACAGACAACCCAGTGTGGCTCAGGAACCAAAACTACCACTGATCTCACAGATCCAGGCTGTCGGGTTGTGCTCTCCCAAGGCCGTGTTATCTCTGAGAAAGCAAATCAAAAACTGCAGATGAGGACATCTGAAATACTGATGCAAGTTGCCAGAAACTCCTGAGTAGCAACACACACAAACTGCTGGAGGAACCCAGCGGGTCAGGCAGCATCTGTGGAGGGGAATGGACCAAGACCCTTCATCAGGGCTGGAGTCCAGGTTCAGGGGCTCCTGGAGTCTCCCAGCCCTGATGAAGGGTCTTGGCCTGAAACGCCAGCTGAGCGTTCCCTCCACAGATGCTGCCTGAGCTGCTGAGTTCCTCCACCTTCGTGTGTGTAGCTCCAGATTTCCAGCATCTGCAGAATCTCTTGTATTGTCAGAAACTCTCAGCAGGTCAGGCAGCATCTGTGGAGGGGAATCCAGCTGGAGGGAAATGGGATGCTTGTCAGTTCAGGCACACAAGGTGGAGGGGATGGAACAGGCAAGAGGGACTGAATGGTCTCTCCCTGCTCCTGTGTTTGTGATTGGTGGCTTGGTTGTGGTTGGGACCAGTGATGTTTGGTCAGCTGATGAATGTTGTTCCTGTCTCGGTGACACTTAACATGTGAGCTCCAGAATTGGGGATGCAACGTCCATACCCTGGACCCCTGACCCCACAGGAGGGCCAGTCTTTACCCTGGACCCCTGACCCCACAGGAGGGCCAGTCTGTACCATGGTCCCCTCCCCACCATGGACGGCTTGTGCTGAGCAATGACCTGGTTATGGTTGTGTCCTGGGACGGGATATTGATGAGTCCTGGGGCTGTTTGACGGTGGGATCTGACGGTCAGTCCCACCCCGCTCTGGGTTTAACCATGTGGGCTGCAGTACGTTGGAGGTGTGACTGTTTGTTTCTGCTCTCAGGTCGTGACCCGTGACACGAGGAGGTTCCGCTTCGCCCTCCCTTCCCTGGATCACATGCTGGGACTGCCAGTCGGTGAGTCTCAGTCCCTCTGTGTCGGGACCTGCTGTCGGTGGCTGTCTATCGCGCTCTGTCAGGTGACCGCGTTCACTTGGGGGAGAGGTGAAGGGTTGCACATTGAGAACAAGCCCGGGGGTTGATGGAACCCATTTCAAGCTCTCCCACAACCCTGCCTCTTCTCCCCAAATTTATGGATTCCCCTTGGGAAGTCTGGGATCTGCTTCCACCACCCCTTGGAACTGTGAGCTCTGATCTGGGGCGGGTAAAATGGCCCTTGAGCCTGCTGCACTGTCCAATGGGATCACGTCTGATGCTTCCCACCCAATCCATCCATCCCTTAATTCCCGTGGTCTCTAGATGTTTCTTGGTCTGAGCTGTGAATGCACCTCTGACTGGGTCAGAGAGTTGTCCTTTGGCTGTAGGACGTCGCTACTAACCACCTGCCTTCCCCCGAGATCGTCCAGCCCTGGGGTCCCTCTGCTGGAGGAACATCCTCTGAAACCCATTCAGCCTTGTTCCACTGTCCTCTCGCCCAGAGGGTTGATCTCGCACGCTCTCCCCACCCCTTTACTCTGCCACCTCGTGAACCAGTCCTTGTACATTGGAGATCTGTGGGCATGTCCTTCAATGTCCCTGTAACCCCTGCTGCTCACTGTGTACCTCTTTGCTTTGTTGCTGGTCTGTCACTGTCACTGGGTCTAAACCCTGGAACTCCCTCCCCAACAGCACTGTGGGAGCACCTTCACTAAAAGACTGCCGTGGTTCAAGGGGGCAGCTCACCCCCCAAGGGGCAGTTAGGTATGGGCAATAAATGCTGGCTGCCCAGTTCAGATTGAATTCCATTGACCACTTTGCTACCAAGAGGTTTTCTGACTGGGAGTTGGTCTGATCTTTCGGATGTTTAATTTCTGATCTACTTTTTAAACTAACGTAAGAACAGTGCTCTCCTTCGTGCTTCAGTGGAGTTAGATGAGGTGCTCATGCTGCAAGGAAGGTTGATGAGGGGAAGGCAGTGGACTTTAGCAAGGCCTTTGACCTGAGTCCAGCAGGTTAAGTCACTTGTCATTCAGGGTGAAGTAGTCAATTGGATTTAACGTTGGTTTAGTGGGAGAAGCCAGAGAGTGGTGGTAGATGGTTGTCTCTCTGACTGGAGGCCTGTGACCAGTGGTGTGCCACAGGGATCGGTGCTGGGTCTGTTGTTGTTTATCATCTGTATTAATGATTTAGATGATAATGTGGTAAACTGGATCAGCAAATTTGCGGATGACACCAAGATTGGGGGTGTAGTGGACAGCGAGGAAGGCTGTCAAAGCTCACAGCGTGATCTTGACCAGCTGGGAAAATGGGCTGAAAAATGGCGGATGGAATTTAATGCAGACAAGTGTGAGGTGATGCACTTTGGGAGGACGAACAAGGGTAAGACACAGTGAGTGGTAGGGCTCTGAGGTGTGTGGTAGAACAGAGGGACCTGGGAATACAGATCCATAGTTCCTTGAACGTGGCATCGCAGGTAGATAGGGTCGTAAAGAGAGCTTTTGGCACATTGACCTTCATAAATCAGGGCATTGAGTACAGGAGTTGGGATGTTATGTTGAAGTTGTACAAGATGTTGGTGAGGCTGAATTTGGAGGATTGTGTCCAGTTCTGGTCACCTACCTACAGGAAAGATATCAATAAGCTTGAAAGAGTGCAGAGAAAATTTACACGGATGTTGCTGGGACTTGAGGACCTGAGTTATAGGGGAAGGTTGAATAGGTTAAGATTTTATTCCCTGGAGCGCAGGAGAATGAGGGGAGATCTTATAGAGGTATACAAAATTATGAGGGGTATAGACAGGGTGAATGCATGCAGGCTTTTTCCCCTCAGGTTGGGTGAGACTAGAACTAGAGGTCATAGTTTTAGGGTGAAAGGTGAAATATTTAAGGGGAATCTGAGGGGCAACTACACTCAGAGGGTGGTGCGAGTGTGGAACGAGCTGCCAGCGGAAGTGGTGGATGCGGGTTCAATTGTAACATTTAAGAGAGGTTTGGATAGGTCCATGGATGGGAGGGGTTTGCAGGGATATGGTCTGGGTGCAGGGAGATGAGACTGGGTAGAACAGGTTGGCATGGACTGGATGGGCCGAAGGGCCTGTTTCTGTGCTGTAATGCTCGGACTCTAACCTGAGGAGCAACTTTTCCACTCAGGGTGGTCAATATATGGAATGAGCTGCCACAGGAAGTGGGTGAGGCAGGTACATTAACAACATTTAAAAGGAACTAGGATGGGTACATGGATAGGAAAGGTTTGGAGGGATATGGGACTGGCTTAGATGGGATCTTGGTCGGCATGGACTGGTTGGGCCAAAGGGCCTGTTTCTGTGCTGTATAACTCTATGTTGGTCTGTGTGGTTGTGGACAGCCTGCATCCTGTCGGGCTGTAGCTGCACGGGGCTGCATTCGTGCATGGGTGAGGGAGCTGCAGCTGCACTGGTGCTGCGTTGGAGCCTTCCCTTGAGCTGGGCTGAGGTCTGTACCAACCACAACACGGCCTGTTGTCTGTTTCTCCCAGGGCAGCATGTCTACCTGTCAGCCAGGGTGAACGGGCAGCTCGTGGTCAAGCCCTACACTCCTGTCTCCAGCGATGATGACAAGGGATATGTGGATCTGGTGGTCAAGGTAAAGGCTGATCCGTTGAATGTGGCTGTAATCCGGGGGCAGAGACTTCATCCCTTCTCCCCTCCCCGCCCCCCCGGCAACCTGGCCATCTGCGTTCTTGATTTTTGAGGAATTAGTTCCACCTGGAGGCGTCGGATTGTCCCAAACCCACTTGCCCACATCCTTCCACAGATGGTCGGGTTGTGGGATCGAGGGGAGCTCCAGGAGGGGTTGGGGGAGATGGGAGTTGGTGATTCCGGAGAGAGGGTGGGAGACCTTGCACAGGAATCGGGAGGAGGCCACTTAGCCCCTCAAGCCTGCCCCACCATTTAACAACCTCGCCTCCACACCCCTGCCCACTGCCAGTGACCTCCAGCCTCTGGTGCTGAGTTTGCCCTTGTATCGGAGAGGTGCCCCCTGACAACTGGTGAAACGTGGGCTGAACTGCAAAGTAAGGTGCACTGCCCATTGACACACGGGATGCCCAGGCTCTGAGGATCCCTCCTTACCAGACTTGCTCTGGGTTCTCGTCTGTCCCAAGTTTTGATAAGGAGTTAAATCCTGTCTCTGGGAATCGGCTCCCTCCCTGTTCCTGCTGAAGCCCAGTGGGACTGTTCCCCATCAGTCTGCTCCAGGTCTGACCCATTCCTGTTGGACTATTGGTTCCTGGGCATCACCTTCCATTGAGCATTCAGCAAGGCAGAGCGTCCTGGTTATTGGCACTCAGCCAGTCAGGTACCGAGGAGTGAATGATTGACGGCTCCTGATATCATTGGCCTTGAGTGATCAGCTTGTACAAGGACATTGTCATCCTGATGGGTCTGATGCCCTCATCCTCTGGTTTTCCCAGTGACCATGGAAATGCCCTGTAGAGCTCATAGAACTTAGAACATAGAAAACCTACAGCACAATTCAGGCCCTTCGGCCCACAAAGCTGTGCCGAACATGTCGCTACCCTAGAAATTACCAGGCTTACCCAGAGCCCTCTATTTTTCTCAGCTCCATGTACCTATCTAACAGTCTCTTGAAAGATCCTATTGTATCCACCTCCACCACTGTTGCCGGCAGCCCATTCCATACACTCACCACTCTGAGTAAAAAAAACTTACCCCTGACATCTCCTCTATATCTACTCCCCAGCACCTTAAACCTATGTCCTCTTGTGGCCACTATTTCAGCCCTGGGGAAAAGCCTCTGACTATCTACCCTATCAATACCTCTCATCATCTTATACACCTCTATCAGATCCCCCCTCATCCTCCGTCGCTCCAAGGAGAAAAGGCCGAGTTCCCTCAACCTACTTCCATAAGGCAAGCTCCGCATTCCAGGCAGCATCCTTGTAAATCTCCTCTGCACCCTTTCTATGGCTTCCACATCCTTCCTGTAGTGAGGCGACCAGAACTGAGCACAGTGCTCCAAGTGGGGTCTGACCAGGGACCTATATAGCTGCAACAATACCTCACGGCTCCTAAATTCAATTCCACAATTGATGAAGGACAATACACCATATGCCTTCTTAACCACAGAGTCAACCTGCGCAGCCGCTTTGAGCGTCCTATGGACTCGGACCCCAAGATCCCTCTGATCCTCCACGCTGCCAAGTCCTACCATTAAGACTATATTCTGCCATCATATTTGACCTACCAAAATGAACCACTTCACACTTACCTGGATTGAACTGCATCTGCCACTTCTCAGCCCAACTTCGCATCCTATCTATGTCCCTCTGTAACCTCTGACAGCCCTCCAAACTATCCACAACATCCCCAACCTTTGTGTCATCCGCAAACTTAGTAACCCACCCCTCCACTTCCTTATCCAGGTCATTTATAAAAATCACAAATAGTAAGGGTCCCAGTACCGATCCCTGAGATACACCACTGGTCACCGACCTCAATGCAGAATACGACCCTTCAACAACCACTCAATGAGGCCTTACTCAATGAGGCCTTGGGTACTATTGGAGGTATCTCCAGAGTAGGCACCTTGTTGCTGTGTGTGTGTGGCTGAGTCTCTGCTTGTCACAGGTTTAATTTTCCTGACTACGTCTGTACTCCCTTGGCATCCTGAGAACTTAATGGACCATTCCCCGCCCGTGTGTGTGACCACCTTCAGTGTCTATTGGGGCTGAGCATAAGAACATAAGAAACAGGAGCAGGAATCGGCCATCCAGCCCATCGAGCCTGCTCTGCCATTCAATAAGATCATGGCTGATCTGGCCGTGGACTCAGATCCACCAACCTGCCTTTTCCCCATCACCCTTCATTCCCCCACTATGCAAAAATCTGTCTAACTGTGTCTTAAATCTATTTAATGAGGCAGCCTCCACTGCTTCCCTGGGCAGAGAATTCCACAGATTCACTACTCTCTGGGAAAAGCAGTTTCTCCTCATCTCCATCCTAAATCTATTCCCTTGAATCTTGAAGCCATGTCCCCTAGTTCTAGTCTCACCTACTAGTGGACGCAACCTTCCTGCCTCTATCTTATCTATCCCTTTCATAATTTTATGTTTCTATAAGATCCCCTCTCATTCTTCTGAAATCCAGCGAGTACAGTCCCAGGCGACTCAATCTCTCCTCATAGGCTAACCCCCTCATCTCCAGAATCAACCTGATGAACCTCCTCTGCACCGCCTCCAAAGCCAGTATATCTTTCCTCAAGTAAGGAGACCAGAACTGCACGCAGTACTCCAGGTGCGGCCTCACCAGTACCCTGTACAGTTGCAGCATAACCTCCCTGCTCTTAAATTCAATCCCTTCAGCAATGAAGGCCAACATTCCATTTGCCTTCTTGATAACCTGTTGCACCTGCAAACCAACCTTTTACGATTCATGCACAAGCTCTTCAAGTCCCTCTGCACAACAGCACGCTGCAGAAACCTCACCAGGGAGCAGAAGGGCCGAATGGCCTGTCCCTGTGCTGTAAATTCTCTGATCTGGGATGTCCTGTCCTGCAGCAACGGCTGGTGGGTCTGGGCTGCCCACAGAGCAGAAGCTGCAGTGTTGAGACCATTGCTGCATTGCTGTTGGCAGTGGGATGTTGGGGCTGTGTGGTGTCGAGGGGAGATCGTGGGTTCAGTTCCTGCTGTTGCTCCTGGAGACTGGTCAATAACTAGTGTTCCCTGTTTCAGATTTACTTTAAGGGTGTCCATCCAAAGTTCCCTGAAGGAGGTAAAATGTCCCAGTACCTGGAGAACCTGAGGCTCCAGGACAGCATTGACTTCCGGGGACCTAGCGGTCTGCTTGTTTACAAGGGAAAAGGCAAGTTGGTGTCTCGCTGAGGAACTCTCACCTTGGGATTGAGCTTGGCTGGGTCAGAGGTGGGCAGTGGGGCTCTGGGATGTAGCAATGATCTGGGATTTGGGAGCTGTGTCTCCCCGGCTGTTGGTGGACTGGAATCGGGAGTTCCTCTGCTGCACTCATCCTGCTACAGAACGGATTCCTTGTCCCGGCAACCTCGCTGCTGTCGAGCCACTGAGGGCCCCATAACGGCCGAGATCTCTGAACTCCCGTCCCCTGTGCCAGTGGATGTTTACAGTGTCATCCGGGCGGGATGAGAAGCTGCTGCCTCCCTGTTACCTTGGTTCCCAGGCACGGCTGCTGCATCGCACGGGTAGGGTTATCTCCAGGCCTGAGGATTGGTCTCCAGCTCTGGGCGGCTCCAGCTGACAGCCTAGTTGGCCAAAACAAATGAATGAAGATCTGTCAGTGACGTTCACCAAAATGTCACATCGGGTCAGGCAGCATCTGTGGAACCTGTTCTGATGAAGGGTTTTTGACCTGAGGATTTGTCTGTCTCCACAGACGCTGCCCGACCTGCTGAGGGTTTCGGGCATTTCCTGTTTTTATTTCAGCTTTCCAGCATCTGCCATATTCTTTGGTTTACGTGACCTCAGACCCAGGGCAATGGGGTCCACCCTCCAACTGCTCTGAGCTCTAGCAGCAAGCCACTTGGTTTTGAAAGGTCAGAGTCACACAGCACAGAACAAGGCCCTTCGGCTCATCGCGGCTATGCTAGCCATCAACCACCCATCCACACTAATCCCATCCACCAGCACTTGGTCCATAGACCTCCCTGCCTTGGCGATTGAAGCTGCTTCAATGCTGTGAGGGTCTCTGCCTCCTCCAGCCCCTTGGGCAGTGCGTTCCACACTCCAACACCCACCTTTGGGCAACAAACACTTGTCCTGCCAGTGGTGCCCATGCCCTGGTGGTGAGGAGCCAGTACCAGGGATATGATGAGCACCAGAGTCTTGGAATGGGGCTGTGGGTCATGGGCGTTTGGTGATTGAGCTGTGTTTTGTTCACAGGACAGTTTGCCATTCGTCCTGATAAGAAATCTGAAGCCAAGATCAAGGAGGTTAAGAAAGTGGGCATGATTGCTGGTGGGACAGGTGAGTGGAGGTGACTTTCTTTGCCTGCCGTTGGATCACAGAGTCGGAGACAAAATGGGACAAGGCAAGTGATTGGAGCAATTGTTCCAGCCTCCCACACCGCCACAGGTGTCAGGCAGTGATGTGTTCTTGAGTTCTCCTGGTGTCCTGAGTGAACTCTCCACCTGCATCGGCTTTTTGTGTGGCTGTCCCGTTGGCTCGAACACGAGAGTCACAAGATCACAAGATCACAAGACAAGGGAGCAGAAGTAGGCCATTCGGCCCATCGAGTCTGCTCCAAGGAAAGGGAAATAGAAATGAGAAATGGGGAATGGGGGAAGAAGAAGAAGAAAAAAAAACTATTCTAATCCCAATTACCGGCCTTATCCCCATATCCCTTGATATCCTGACTATTTAGATATCTATCTATCTCCTCCTTGAACGCCCCCACTGATCTGGCCTCCACTGCTGTACGTGGCAAGGAGTTCCACAAATTCACCACCCTCTGGCTAAAGAAATTTTTCCTCATCTCTGTTTTGAAACCGTACCCTCTAATTCTAAGATTGTGCCCTCTGGTCCTGGACTCACCCACCAAGGGAAACAGCCTAGCCACATTTACTCTGTCCTTTCCTATCAATATTTTAAATGTCGCTATGAGGTCCCCTCTCATTCTTCTGTACTCCAGCAAGTACAGTCCAAGAGCCGACAAACGCTCCTCATACGTAAGCCCTTTCAAACTGGAATCATCCCCGTAAATCTCCTCTGAACCCTCTCCAACGTCAACACATCCTTCCTAAGATGTGGGGCCCAAAACAGCGTACAATATTCCAAATGAGGCCTCACTAGTGCCCTGTAGAGCCTCATCAACACTTCCTTACTTTTATACACTATACCTCTTGAAATGAATGCCAATATAGCATTCGCTTTCTTTACCACCGATCCGACCTGGTGGTTAACCTTTAAGCTATCCTGCACGAGTACCCCCAAGTCCCTTTGTACTTCCGTGCTTTGGATTTTCTCTCCTCCTAGATAAGAATCTGCCCGCTTATTTCTGCTTCCAAAGTGTACAACTGCACATTTCCCTACATTGAATCTCATCTGCCATTTCCTTGACCATTCTCCTAAACTGTCTAGGTCCCTCTGCAACTTTTCTATCTCTTCAATACTCCCTACTCCTCCACCTATCTTGGTGTCATCCGCAAACTTAGCCACAAAACCATTTATTCCATCATCCAAATCTGTGAAGTCTTTGGGAGGTTAAGCAGTTGCTGCAGCTCTTGTCTCTGACATGTGCTGTTGAAACTTTCCAGGCATCACCCCTATGCTGCAACTGATCCGAGCGATTGTGAAGGATCCCAATGACCCCACGATTTGCCACCTGTTGTTTGCCAACCAGGTAAGGGACCACCTCGCTGTTAGAGGTCAGCAGCACTGAGCACTGTCTCGCACTAACCCTGAGCAGAATCGTAAGCGGTGGCCACTGCCCTGTACTGTTGCTCCTGTGGATCCAGTGGCCTCTGAGATTCTGATTTTCCCAGCCTGGTGCCATCATCAATTCCATGGAACTGCTGGCATCTGGCTTTGGGAAGCTGCTTCCTGGCAACGATAGGTTGGCTCCTTGCCAACCTGCTGTAAAAGGTACAACGTTTCCAGGTGTCTGAGTCAAACTAGCCGAAATAAAGTTCAAATGATCTCTGGTGGAGGCTGGAGGCAGCTCAGCTGATGGAGAAACGCTGAAGATTAAGGGGAATCTCTGAGATGTTGATCATTTCTCAGTGACTGAATCCAGGCCTCTCATCTGGTAAAAATGTTAGCATGGCTGTTTGGGTCGACTCTGAATATTTAAGCAGAATTAGAATTGTTAC
Source organism: Pristis pectinata (assembly GCF_009764475.1). Classification (NCBI taxonomy): domain Eukaryota; kingdom Metazoa; phylum Chordata; class Chondrichthyes; order Rhinopristiformes; family Pristidae; genus Pristis; species Pristis pectinata. Next base: position 49,705,228 of record NC_067419.1, on the reverse strand, counting down.
AATGCCAACTCGTTATTGGAGCAATCCAGCAGATCCCATTCTCCCACTTTGCTCTAATCCTCCAGATAAACTCTAGTCAACCTGGTGAACCTCCTCCGCACTGCCTCCAAAGCCAGTATATCTTTCCTCAAGTAAGGAGACCAGAACTGCACGCAGTACTCCAGGTGCAGCCTCACCAGTGCCCTGTACAGTTGCAGCATAACCTCCCTGCTCTTAAATTCAATCCCTCCAGCAATGAAGACCAACATTTCATTTGCCTTCTTGATAACCTGTTGCACCTGCAAGCCAACCTTTTGCGATTCATGTACAAGCACTCCCAAGTCCCTCTGCACAACAGCAGGCTGCAATCTTTCACCGTTTAAATAATCTGATCTGCTATTTTTCCTTCCAAAGTGGATGACCTGACATTTACCAACATTGTACTCCATCTGCCAGACCCTTGCCCACTCACTTAACCTATCTATATCTCTCTGCAGACTCTCCACATCCTCTGCACAATTTGCTTTTTCACTCAATTTAGTGTCATCAGCAAACTTAGATACGCTACACTCGGTCCCCTCTTCCAAATCGTTAATGTATCTCGTGAACAGTTGTGGGCCCAGCACCGACCCCTGTGGTACCCCACTCACCACTGATTGCCAACCAGAGAAACACCCATTTATCCCAACTCTCTGCCTTCTATTGGTTAACCAATCCTCTGTCCATGCTAATACCTTACCCCCAACTCCATGCATCCTTGTCTTATGGATGAGTCTTTTACGTGGCACCTTATCAAATGCCTTCTGGAAATCCAAGTATACAACATGCACCTGTTCCCCTCATTATATCCTCAAAGAACTCCAATAAGTTTGTCAAACAGGACCTGCCCTTCCTGAATCCATGATGTCTATTTCTTCCTTAATGTCACGGTAGCGTAGCAGTTAGCATAATGCTATTACAGCGCCAGTGACCCGGGTTCAATTCCGGCCGCTGTTTATAAGGAGTTTGTACGTTCTCCCCGTGTCTGCGTGGGTTTCCTCCGGGTGCTCTGGTTTCCTCCCACATTCCAAAGACCGTACGGGTTAGGAAGTTGTGGGCGTGCTATGTTGGCGCTGGAAGTGTGGCGACGCTTGCGGGCTGCCCCCAGAACTCTACGCAAAAGATGCATTTCACTGTGTGTTTTGATGTACGTGTGACTGATAAAGATCTTTATGATAGCTTCAAGCATTTTCCCGAATACAGACGTTAAGCTAACTGGCCTATAGTTACCTGCCCTTTGCCTAATCCTTTTTTAAACAATAGCGTGACATTCGCTGTCTTCCAATCTGCCGGGACCTGCCCAGAGTCCAGAGAATTTTGGTAAATTATCACAAACACCTCTACTATAACTTCCACCATTTCTTTCAGGCCCCTGGGATGCACCCCATCAAGACCAGGGGACTTGTCTACCTTTAGGCCCACTGGTTTGCTCATCACTGCCTCTTTAGTGACAGCGATTGTATCGAGGTCCTCACCTCCCATCGCATCCATAACATCTCTCTTTGGCATGTTAGACGTGTCCTCCACTATGAAGACTGACACAAAATAGTCCTTCAAGGGCCTTGGCCATTTCGACATTACCAAATATTAATTCCCCCTTCTCATCTTCCAAGGGACCTACGTTCACTTTAGCCACCCTTTTCCACTTTATATAATTATAAAAACTTTTACTATCTGTTTTTATATTTTGTTCTAGTTTACTTTCATAATCTATCTTCCCTTACTGCTTGCTTAGTGGTTCTTTGTTGCTGTTTAAAGATTTCCCAATCTTCCAGTTTCCCACTACTCTTGGCGACTTTGTATGCATGAGCTTTTTAGCTTCATGCCGCCTTTTGTTTCCTTAGTTATCCAAGGCTGGCTCTCCCCACCCTTACTGTCCTTGCTTTTAACTGGAACATACTTTTGTTGAAAACAGTGGAAAATCTCTTTGAAACTCTTCCACTGTTCCTCAACTGTCCCACCGTATAGCCTGTGTTCCCAGTCGACACTAGCCAACTCCTCCCTCATCCCGTTGTAGTCTCCCTTGTTTAGGCATAATACACTGGTTTTAGATCAAACTATCGCACCCTCCATTTGTATGAGAAATTCAATCATACTATGGTCACTCTTTCCAAGAGGATCCCCAACTACAAGATCATTAATTTTAGCTGTCTCATTGCACAGGACCAGATCTAAGATAGCATGTTCCCTCGGTTCACTAACATGCTGTTCCAGAAAGGCTTTTGGAGATTGAGGTTAATGAAAAGTAAAATGTGTGAGGAGTCTGGAACCAAGGACTATGGGTTGGGGTTAGTTGTTTAGGGTTGAGATAGAAATCCCTTGGCAGAAGTCTTTGGAGTTCTCACAGAGGACTAGATGCTTGGCTGTTGAGCAGATTTGAGGTTGAAGCTGGTTGGTTTTGGACAGATGTATAGAATTACCCAGGGTTTATGTTGTAAGTACGGTTGTAATCGGCTTTTTAACTTTTGCAGAGTGAGAAAGACATTCTTCTGCAATCTGAGCTGGAAGAAATTGAGGCAGAGAATCCTCATCGTGTGATAATCTGGTACACCTTGGACAAAGCACCGGAAGGTACGAGTCTCTCAAAGTGCCACATACTTCGCAAACTCCTCGGTCAGCTCCAGCAATGCCTTCACTTCTCAGCAGTTTTGGAGATCCCTCTGTGGTCCCCTCCCTATCCCTATGACCTTTTCCGGCCCCTAAACCCCTCCCTATTGCTGAAACCCCCTTCATCCATCCACAACCTCCTCTCCAATTCCGGTACTGCAATCATTCCCACTATTCATTGCCCCCCCCATTGGTGGCCGTTCCTTAAGCTGTCTGGGCCCTAAACTCTGAAATTCCCTCCCTACCCCTCTTCCTCTCTGCTTGAAGATGGTTGTCTTTCACATCTCTTGTTACTCAATTTCTTCACAGCTTCCAGTGAAGTAGCTTCAAAAACAGTGCTATTAAATGGAAACTGTTCACAGACTTAGTATGATAAATAACAATCAGTTTGCTTGGATAATCTGTTTTAATCAGAGGATGGCTTGGTTACAGTGATCCCTGCAGGTTCTGACTCTGGTTGCAGCTGCAAAGTCTCTGCTGAGTGTTTTGGGAAGTTTGGAGAGGGGATGAACCTTTGCTTGTTCTGAGTGTTGAGCTTTTGGTGTAGATCGGAGACCTGCATGAGGTTGAAGTGTATCCCAGCAGTGATGAACAGTCGTCTGTTTGAGATGCAGAGACAATGCAGCTGGTTGGGGATTTCTCAGAACCAGACAGCACAAATGCAACTAGCTTGTTTTTCTTTACACAAACGTTCCAATTGTTTCTTTGACTTTTAGGCTGGAAATACAGTGAGGGATTTGTGAGTGAACAGATGATCCAGGACCACCTGCCCCCACCAGCAGATGATGTGCTCATTCTAATGTGTGGTCCTCCTCCAATGATAGAATTCGCCTGTAACCCGAACCTTGACAAACTGGGCTACGGTCAGGACGCACGGTTTGCATTTTGAGCTTCTGGCCAGAAATGGAATCGGAGTACTGGCCAGGATTCCATTTTATATAAGCTACCTACTTAATCGTAAAACGCCAGCATGTCATTTCAGCTGAAATTCAAAGGCAAGCTTTTGGGGCGGGTGGTCTCGGCTGGCTGTACTTTGTACTTTTGAACTGCTGCTGCTTCATTGTAAATTTGCAAAACAGTGTTTGAGAGAGACACTCTGGCTTTGGAATGGGGAAGCAGCAGAGGCACGTCCAAACAATTCTCTGCTCCTTTAGGCTCTCTACTTGCACTAAGCTCCAGTGTCTGACTTTGTATATCCTGCTCTGTAAAGGTGATTAGGCAAAGGCTGGTGGTGTGGCTGACATGCAGCTAATTAGATGAGAGAATGTAATTTGTGCTTGAGGTGAGAGTTCTGGGAACACAGCAACAGGAAGGAAAGGACAGGGGCAGCTGCATCTCTGACAGGGCCACAGTGACAGAAGTGATGTGAATGTCATGTGTCTAGAGGATTACTGTGGGTAGGTTTTTGGCATAACTTCAGTTTGAAATGGAGATTAAAGCAATTTTTAAAAATAACATTCATTTTAATGTGCTGTGGTTTGCTTGCTATGTAATCAGCACTGGCTGCAGGTTAAGGGGAACCCTTAAAAGGTTTCTGACCAAAGCATTTCCTGACCAAGGAAATGTTATATTGACACCATTAAGACCAGGTGTGGAAGGTAGGGTAATGCAAATGAACTGCTTCAGCCCTAGTGGGAAAACCACAGCTGTGTGAGAGTTTGTTAGATTATTGGGCATTACGGTAACAGTCTTCTCCCCAGGGGAGGGGAAAGATTTAAAAGCGACCTGAGGGGCAACTTTTTCCATGCAGAGGGTGGTGAGTATATGGAACGAGCTGCCAGAGGAAGTGGGTGAGGCAGGTACAACAGTGTCATTTAAGAACCTGGATAGGTACATGGAGGGGCAGGGCTTGGAGGGATATGGGCAGAACACAGGAAATTGGGACCAACTGCGTGGACAATGTGGTCAGTATGGACTGGTTGGGCCGAAGGGCCTGTATCTGTGCTCTGACTATTCCTTGTCAGGATCATTCCTAGGGGTGGCTTGTTGTGTTGCTCCCTGTTAGACTGACTCAAGTGAATGATTTGGCAAGTGGGCACACAGGAAAATTTAACAACTCAATTTCAAATGTCATGGGTTCTTCACTCACGGTCTGAAACAGCTCCCATTGGAGCTGCTTCAAGGTCTCAACTTCTCTGGAATCCCCGGCAAGGCTGAATGGTGATAGTCTGTACCATATTAATGCTAAGGGAGCGGTTATTTTAGAAACTTGTTCAGCAGAGCTTGTCCCTGAAGCAGAAAGTGACATCAACAGTACACCCTCATTCTCGAGCAGATACCTTGTTACTGTGCTGTTCAACTCTGCTAATGTGCCCTACAGCCCACCCTATCCATGATGACCACTCTACATGCCTATACTAGCCCCACTTAGATGGTTTCCAAAGCCTTCTATACCTTGCGGATCCTGGTTTGACCAGATGATCCAGTATAAAATCCTTGTACTCTCAACCTCATCACAGATAAAATCATGCTTTGTTGGACATGCAGCCTTGATTTCCGCTCCTCACTATCCAGCCATTTAACCAGTTTCTGTAGGTAGCTCCTTCCATCCACTGCAGTTATCTTCTGCAGCTGCTTGAAAAAGTTAATTAATGCCAACTTGATTTAGAGTTTAAGTCAGAGGCTGATAACTATATAAGCTAACTTAAGGAATGTTTTCCTGTACACTACTAGTATTTGCCTGTCAGCCTTTGGTCCTTACCACCAAGGGCAGACCACACTACTGTATTAAAGATCACTTCAGCTATCTGCAGGATTTCCCAAATGTTTAAACTTTGGCAACTTCACATTTAGCAGAATTAATACCTGCACAATTGTAACATTTAATGCATTATCTATGTAATAATGGAGCAAAGTAAAGTTATTAAATGGCACTTGTGTTGAATTGTGTAGAGCAGTACTGCTGTAGGTGGCAGGGCACTCAACTGCAGCCACCGCCGCCTGATCACACCATCTACACATGCCTGAGACATATTTATCTCACTGATTCTACCACAAGGTATGATGGAAAGGTCTCACAGTGAAGTCTGTTGAAAGCTGATTGACTATCTGGCACCTCCATCTGCCAGGCAGCAGAGAAACACTTGCTGTGGTTTGTACCTATCAAATGTGGAAGTGCTGGCCTTGCCTGGACAAGGGCTGATAGATGGCACCTGGTCCACCTCCCAGGTCTGTCTCTCTCCTCTCCCCTGTGCTTCACTGACCACAGTGCTAGCACTGATTCAGTTCATTACACAGATTGGGAGTTCAGAAGGAATTACCATCTGGGTGAGAGCCAGTTCAAATCCCATCTCACCCAGGAGAGACCATAACATGGTTTCCAGGCAAGATCTGGAATGCTGTGATGTCAGCTTTTTATTGATAGGAAGGGATCTTCTAATTTTACACAAGGGTTTGCCTAGAGTGGGGAAAGCTTAAATTGGAATCAATGTTTGCTTTGGGATCATCACAAACCAACCCCACTGCATAGGAAAGTAGTACCCAGTGATTTATTCATCATCAAATCCAAAATATTTCAAACACTTCATTATGCAATACTTTATTTTTACATTGAAATATTCACACGAGGGCAGTATATATGATGCAGGTATTGCTGTAGTGTAGTGGATTATACACGATTCTGCCTTCAAGGTTTGGATCAGGAGCTGCTACTGAAGAGAAGGAACCTGGTACATATACCATCCCTGTCTGAATAATGTGCCTCCTCTGGATGTTTTTTTTTGCAATATTCATGTGACAATACAATGACCCAACAGGCAAGAGCTTTCATAAACCCTCCAACTGAATTCCGATGGTCTTTGTAGGTTTCAACATGTTTAAAAACTCGATGGTCAATGAAAGCTACTTAACATCCTGTGGGAAAAATTATTAAAAGTACTAAAAATGCATAAATATGGCAGAAAAATGGCATCATCAACAATGTAAAATAAATAAACTACTAGAAGGTTGGATGTGAGCTCTGGGTTCTGAATCCAGGCCACGTGGAGCAGCAAGCTGTCCTGTACCACTGCACAGGGAATCCAGAGCACCAGACTTTCTGCTGAACCCAATGCAACCTATTTTCTTTCTATTACAAAGCTGTGCACATAGAAAAATACATTTATAAAGACCAGGCATCTGAGTGGCACTGTCAGGAGAACAAACACAGCTTTTTAAGATTAGTTTCTCTTGACAAGTGTTTAAATAAGGAGCATATTTAATTTTTAGAATATGAACATAGTTTTGGATAAAATAGTTATCTTTAAAATACAAAGATTAGTGTTATAATTGATGCATTTAGTAACACAGTACAGGCTGCTGGGTTAGGAGAGAACACTGTCAATATCCACAGTTCTCAAGGTCTTTGCTCAGGCTCTGGGCAATTGCATTTCTAATTACAGAACTACCAAGTAATCAACAATATCAATGTCCAGGAATCCACCAGAACCACAGTCCATTCTATCAACAGTTGGAGTGTTAACATTCAGTTCTACACCAATACTCAATGTTGTTTTCACATTCAACTCCTCCACCATTGGGACTGAAGTTCTCGTTAAGTAGCCAAATGCAAAGCACTAACTTGCATGAACCAGTTGAGGTGTTCACAATGATTGTTACACACGTTCTCCAGTTACCCCTCTGATTAAGAAATGGAAATAATTCCTACAATGCAATCTGTACCATTTAAAATGTGCCGATATTTAAAATGAACATGATTCCATCCCAACTAACACTGCCTGCTATGACTAACCAAAGTTATTTTGTAACTTGGGTTACTAAACAGGAATCAGACCACCTCAAACCCCCACACCTTTTTGAAAAGCACTAGGTAAATTCTACATGGATTACGCCAGGAACCAGCTGGAATACAATCCCTACATCGATACAAATCATTGCACTAGTCAGTAACCCCATTCAAAAGTTGCACATTACAAAATAATCCTTTTATCTGCCATTTTAGAAAATTACAAAAAGGTACAAAATTCACATTGTGGCAGAAAAAGACAATTAGTGTAAAATAATTGGATAGTTAAAATGGCAATATTTTTGGTTATTTAAGGCATTCTAGAGATATTGCTTCATTGATGTAACCAATGAGATAGTCACTGAACTATTTGTTGGCAATCGAGGGTAGGACCAGACTGCAGCATCCAGGGCACTGCCAGTACACACATTATTATTAAAACTTCACAAAGTCTCCATGAAAATCAAATGATAACTGGTTTTTAAAACTTAAAATGAATCCACAAAGTCAAATTACTGGCATTTTATGGTAACACAAACCATCTGAATTTTGAAATGTACTTTCTCTAAAAGAACTGCAGTCAAATATCACACTGATTGGATTTTCATCAAAACTAGATCCCAGATTTTTCCAGCTCTAAAAGATAATAAATATTTGGTGGTGCCTTGTGCATTTACTGTAAGGGAACGCATCACAAAAAGGTTTTTAGTAGTGCAGGCAGTTCATTTTGTAGTGTTGGACTGAAGTTTTTAAAGATACTCCCACGTTGAAGGCGCTGGGTCTCCACAGACCCTCAGACATTGGAGTCCTCGTCTGTCATGCTGGTGCACGGAGAGCTGGTGCTAAGGTCTTTAAACAACTCGTCCTCTTTCAACATGTGCTACAAACAAAAAGGGAAGGCTCTGAGATACTGGCCGAGGAAGTAGAAACAACAAAAGGGCACATTTCAAAAGGTTTTTCAGAACAGCACTAGTTTTGCGGATCAAATCTATAACCATTAGACAGTTGATTGCTTTTGATAGCGGTTCAATGTCACACTTACTGTGAGATTGTTGATGCCCTCAGAGAATGCTCCAATCTGCCGCACCGTTCCCTCAGAGTCATCCATCTAAAAAATTAAACACCACACACATTTCCAATAGAACTTCCCAAGCTGTAGCACTGATAGTAAAACACAAGCAAAAGGGTCAATTACACTCCAGTCCATCCATAGTTGCCCTGTTGCTGCTGCCCATTCATTCTGCAGGCATTTCACACTGGGGACTATGGAAAGGTGCGCAAACTAGGGGCAAGTCTATGGAAGGGTGCACTTGCTTCAGAAAACCAATAGCTGTCACTGGAATTCAACCTGCCCTTAGATTAGATCCCTTACCACCCAGAGCACACTTCGACATAACTACTCAGCAAGTGACTGTTCCCTCAGTTGAAGATCTGTGCACATTAAGAGGACTGCACAGGATAACTGCCTGAGAAACTAGTGATCACAGTGAGAGAAGCACACGAAGCCTTGCTGCCATATATTGTGTACAGGTACAACCAAAGTTGCGAAAATGCCGTCCACAAGACCTTTTGGCTTGTTCCGGTGGTGACTATATATCTGGCCAGCCAACATTACCTGCTCAAACCTGTCCAGGTCCTCCTCACTGTACAACCTCAGCTCCATCCCCCGAACCTGTTTGCTCCCTTTTTTGAACCCAGTTCCTGCTGGGAGTCCCAGTTCCATCGGACAGATGTATTCCTCTTCATCCTGCTTCCGTTTCCTCAGGCTCCCGAAGTTGCTGAACACCAGCTTCTTGGGCTGTGAGAGATCAACACTCGGTTACCAGGGTCCAAGTCAACGGAAGCTGCGTTTCCAGCAACAAACCACATCAACGGTACAAAAGTATTGATATTAATTCTTTTTTGGAATAGAGATGGACAAGAGGTCACCGACAGAGGGTTCCACTTTAGGAGATCTTTGACAGAACAGAACTTTTCTTTCTGGCCTCCATCTGTAACCAGGGATGTTGATTTATAGTTGTCCCCCACCTCCAGATCTTTTGTTATTGAGGAAACATTTTTCATTCAGTTGTCAGAATCCAGTCTAGCTTTCCCAGAAAGTGGCAACACAGTTTGATAGGGTGAAGGCATATAATATGTGCGTCTTCATTGGTCAGGGCACAGAATGTAAATGTTGGGGGTGTTATGTTGGAACTTTACAAACACTAGTTAGGCCGTGCTGGTAGGGTGTGTAGTTCTGGAGAGGGTGCAGAGGAGATTCACCAGGGTTGCCTGGATTGGAGGACTTTAGTTATGGGGAGAGATTGTATAGGCTGGGCTGGTCTTCCCTAGAGGGGTGACCTGAGAGCTATATAAAATTATGAGAGGCACTGGTATGGTAGATATTCAGAATCTTATTCCCATGGTAGTGGTATCAAAAACCTTAAACTAGGCTCAAGATGAAAGGGAGGAATTTTAAAGGGGATCTGAGGGGCAAGTGTTTTTTTTATTTATATAAACACACAAGGAGTGGTTGATATCTGGAACTCGCTGCCAGAGGAGGTGGAATCAGATACAACCAATAATTTTGAGACATTTTAAGGCAAGCCATAGAAGGATACAGGCAAATGGGACTGCTATAGGTGGGTAAAAAGATTGGTATGGACGTGGTGGGCCCAAGTGTCTGTTTCTGTGTCGTATGAGTCAATGACTAATTCTGTGAGTATGTTTAAAGGGAGCTGAGCAGATGGAGGAGTCTACAGGGTGGTAAAAGTGGAGGTGTAGGGGTAGGCACTATTTCCTCAAAGGGTGAACAGATGTTGTGTCTAATGGTCTCTGTGGTTTCAATGGATTTAAATCAAACCGTGCAAAGCACAAAGTGTCTCCTCTCCCTGCAATCACAGTGTACATCTGACTGGAACCAATTCATACCCTGTTGCAGAGTGGTCCTGTGGAATATTTTGAAGCTCAGTAACATTTAGACACAGGCAATCACCACTCTATTAACTGGTGGAACATGCTGAGAGTCTGAACAGCCTTCTGTCTCTACCTTCCCATGATTCAGTTCCACAGCGAGTGGGAGCCAAGTGAACAAGATGACAAGGGGGTGTTCTCATCAGACTGTTCTCATCACTGTAAACCAGAGGCAAGTTACAGGAGGAGTGGGCAAATCAACACTTCAACTGTGGAAGTTTTGATCGAGACTTCATAGTCGGAAAACTGGCAGGTGCTTTGCTGCCTTTTGGGTCGGCTCAGTGTAGGTTCAATATTATAAAGGTTCAGTATTATCACAGGTTAGTGTTAGATTGGAAGACCACAAAAAACAAAGTGACTACTCAACGTGAAGTGTCTTTCGTTGAATAACACACAGCACTCGATCTTTATCATTCCCCCTTTACATCTTCCATTTTCAACACTACCTGGCATGGGGTAAGTTTTGGAGAGACAATGTGGCTAAATAGGTAGGCCGTGTATTTACACTCCTTACATTTTTATTAGTTCTGGGCTCCACATTACAAAAGGACACAAGGACCATGCTAAGCAGAGTAATTCACCAGGATTACACAGGAGGGATGCCATACCACGGAAGGATAACTCTGGTAGGCACTGCAAACTGCTTCTGTGCCTACAATGCAAAGGATCAGGCTTCAAAACGCCTGTGGAATTTATGCAGAGAAGGCTTTGAGATGTTGGTTCTACCAGCAGGAGGGAGACAAAGGACAGTGTCGTGAAACAGAACGACAACGTGAACAGCAGGTGGACATCTTTGTGCTCACCTTAACTTTGGCTGTGGCTGTAAGAAGAGCATAGTCTGGAGATTCCACTGCCTCTCGCTTCTGGTGTTGAGCATCAGGACCAACCAGTAAATTAAAGTGAGTGGCCAGGTGTCGTCTGAGTAGAGTTTTATTGGGAGGGATGTTCAGCAGCATTGCCAGTGTTTCCACATTAAAACGAGGTTCCAGTACCTGCAAGTGGCAGATGAGCCATTGTTACATGACAACCTCCTGGCTATCACTACCAATTTCAGCATGGATGAGCTCAGAAGATTCAAACAACTGGGAGACTTAATTCCCTTACCACCCTCCCAAACACAGATGCTGTACGACCTGCTGAGTTCCTCCAGCAGTGGCGATTCGAACAGCTGCTGCCTTGCAACAGACTGGACAGGGAGCAGCAACAGCTGTCAATCAAAAGCTTGTTTTATTTAGCAGCTACATCAGAGTAAGTAGGAAGGCAAGGGATGAATAACGCAATGAGAGCCCAGTAGCGAGGGGTACGGCATTACCATGAGAGCCCAGTAGCGAGGGGTACGGCATTACCATGAGAGCCCAGTAGCGAGGGGTACGGCATTACCATGAGAGCCCAGTAGCGAGGGGTACGGCATTACCATGAGAGCCCAGTAGCGAGGGGTACGGCATTACCATGCACTTAGGTGGAAGAAATAAAGCAAGTCAGTGTAATTTAAACCACTAAGTTGGATGAACTTCAGCTCATTTCTCCCTTACCATCAGTCCACCGTGCACTCCGCTGCCTCGCAGGTTGGGAGCATATTCTGCCAGGTCTGCCGACCGCAGCCATTCCATTACCCGGTGATTGGTCCACTGAGACACCTCTGCTGGGCTGATGTTATTCTGGGAGGCAAAGTGTTCAGACACGATTCAAATTCCACTTCATCACAATTTCAGACATTATCAAAACTGAAATCCTATACAGACATCTGCACGTCTCTACTATTTTTAAATTATTGTCTAGGACCTAGGCATCAGTGGCAAGAACAGCAGTTATTGCCCGTCCCGAGGTGCCCCTGAGAAGGTGGGAGTGAGCCGCCTCCTTGAACCACTGACACACAAACAGGCAGGGAACGGAGGGATACAGACCACGTGCAGGTAGGTGGGATTAGTTTAATTGGCATTATGGTTAGCACAGACATGGTGGGCCAAAGGGCCTGTTCCTGCGCTGTACTGTTCATTGCAGTGACTGAGGGTGCTTGCAGTGCCATTGGGGACGGAGTTTCAGGATTTAGGTCGAGTGACATGGACTCAGAGTCATAGAGTTGTGTAGCACAGAAACAGACCCTTCATAGCATAACTCATTGGTGCTGACCACGATGCCCATCTACCCTAATCCCACTTGCCTGCATTAGACCGTATCCCTCTCTGCCTTTCCTGTTTAAGTGCCTGTCCGTGGTGAAGGATTGACAATACATTTCCAAGTCCAGGATGGTGTGCAACTTGGAGGGGAACCCGCAGGTGGTGGTGTTCCCTTGTGTCTGCTGCCCTTGTCCTTGGTGGCAGAGGTCATGTGTGTGGGAGATGCTGCTGGAGTCCCCTGGGTGTGTATCCGCTGTGCATTTTGTGGATGGTACACACTACAGCCACTGTGTGCCAGACATGGAGGGTGAATGAGGTGGCAGCCAAGCAGGTGGCTCTGTGCTGGATGGCACATTCCTGGAGAGTTGTTGGTGCTGCAAGTGGAGAGTTTTCCATTGTACCTTGTAGATGGTGGTAAGTCTTTGGGGTGTCTGGAGGCGAGTCACTCACTGCGGGATCCCCAGCCTCTGACCTGCTCTTGCAGCAGCTCCTTTTGTTTGGTCCAGTTGAGTTTCCCCATGGTGACCCCCAGAACAGGTAGTCATTGCCTGGCACATAAGTGGCAAACACTTGTGTCAGTTATCAGCCCATTCCTGAACCTTGTCTGCTACTTGCTGGGCTCAGGCATGGGCTGTGTCATTTGCTGGCAGCTCGTACATCCCCACTGCGGACATTATGACAGAAGGAAGGTCATTGATAAAGCAGCCAATGATAGTTGGGCCAGGACACTGCCGGGGAACTCCTGCAGTGGTCCTGGGGCCAGGATGATTGGCCTCCAACAACCACCATGCCTTGTGCAAAGTACGACTCCAACCACTGAACAACTTTGCCTTTCAATTATCTACACCCTGCTCAGGGCTGAAGTGCTGAGCACTGTGGCCTGGGGAGAACACAAACTCTAGTCTCTCTCCTCTCACGGTGGAAGCACGAGCCCTGAGATTTATCCCCTGCAAAGCACACCCATACCTCATCAGATGGCCTTCTACGTAGACAATTTGCTTCAAAATTGTTTATTCTGAGAACCTGAATGGCTCGCTTGATGCTGAGGTGGTGGAGAACACTCCCAACTTTCAACGACAACAGATCATCCTGGAAAAGTCAAACCAGGGAAAAAACACAAGTGAACCGAGGCAGAAACGGTCACAGCACAACACACTGTGATTGAATCGATGCATAACAATAATACACAAACCATATCACATAAACCTAACTGCATTCATCACAAACTGCTCTCAGGCTAACTACACGGACTGATCCGTGGCATGAAGCTGCAGACTCTGCTACTGGAACTAACATTTCTGGCAATCAGATCGCTAATTCCTTCATCGTGAATGCAAAATCTGAAGCGTGAATACAAAATCTGCTGGGGCAGTACTGGATTCTTGGATGTGTCATCTTTCCATTACAGCCTTGTCTGGCTGCTCAGGTACTGTGAAAGACTTGGTTACTTTACAAGCCTTTAAAATGTTACTAGTTTTAATTATTTAAACAAGAGGCAAATAGACAGTAAATTCAAGCCAATAAAAAGTACAAAGTACAATGTGCTTGCCAAGACAAACAAATAATTTTCAAAGGTTAGAAATATTTATTTAGTTCAAATGATATTTAACTCTTCTATGAAACACTATATAATTAAGACCAGCTAATGTTTGGATTCAGATGAACACAGCAGAATATCCCCAACGTTCCTCTTGGCAAGACTGCAGTGAGCAACAACTGCAGTGAGAGTGGGTGTCCTCTCAGCAGCCACCTGCTCCAGGGTGAACCTAGGTTTTACTTCAAACGGGTAGTATTTAGAAAACATGGCTAACTCTGGAAGTGCAGTGTGACAAACCACACACAGCTTTACTCTCTCAAATCTGCACATCCAGGCACCAAGATAAAAAATAACACAGGTCACATCAGTGGATGAATTGCACAGAATCAGATTCAATTCCAGTTTTATTTCAGATAATATGAATTTTAGGCTAAAGGCAACGTCAACTTAAATATCATCTGTCTGAAAATTGCTACTTTTTAAAAGGTGAATAGTTTAATAAAAGCAATTTAAAATGTACCCCTGCTTCACCTGTTCCCACAGTGAGTTGTTTGACTAGAAATGCAGCATAGTTGCTGGGAACAGCTCAGCACCAGTGAGGGGTATCAACAGTCCAACTAGCACCTGCTGACAGCCCAGACACCAATTTTGGAAGCAATGTATTTACTTTTTTTGAAAAAAACCCGAGGCCAGCCCTTCCCTCACTGCCCTCCAGGTAGTGGTGGTGGTGAGTCACCAGTGAGAATTGTTACGATAGGATTGAATGGCAGGCAGTCTCAGCGAGGACACGGCCATCTTATGTGTCTGGAGTCACATACGGGCCAGACCAAGCAAGGATGGCACACTTCCTTTCCCAAAGAACACTGGGAAACCAGGTGAGGTTTCAAATGAAAATCTGCAGCTCAGTGGTCACCACTGGGTTATGGATGGGTGTACAATACAACCAATCTTCATGTCATCTTCAAACTTATTATATCTTGTACTTTCCGATCCAGATTGTAAATGTATATGACAGTGATACTCCGTGATACCCCTGGACACAGGCTTCTAATCACAAACTCACTCCCCCTGCAGCCCCCCCCACACACCACCTCCCTCTGCCTCTACTACCAAGCCACTTGTGGATCCAATTTGTCAACTTGACTTGTATCCCCTGGGCTTCAACTTTTTAGACTAATCTCCTGTGAGACCTCGTCAAACACCCCAAGGTCCACGTAGACTACATCAATTGAACCACCCTCATTGACACACTCAGTTTATCTTTTCATAAAATTTAATTTAGTCAGACGAAATCTTATGATATCTTTATTAGTCACATGTACATTGAAACATACAGTGAAATGCATCTTTTGCGTAGAGTGTTCTGGGGGCAGCCCGCAAGTGTCACCGTGCTTCTGGCACCAACATAGCATGTCCACAACTTCCTAACCTGTACATCTTTGGAATGTGGGAGGAAACCGGAGCACCTGGAGGAAACCCATGCAGACACGGGGAGAATGTACAAACTCCTTACAGACAGCGGCTGGAATTGAACCCGGGTCGCTGGCACTGTGAAGCGTTACACTAATTGCTACACCATACCTGATGAATCCCTGCATGTCCCAGTGCAGATTCACCCTGTCCTTCAGAACACTTCCAAATAATTTCCCTACTATTGGAGTTTTCCAGTCAGAAAAACACCCCTCTACTATAGAATACAGAACAGTACAGCTCAGGAACAGGCCCTTCAGCCCACGATGTTGTGCTGAACCAATTACATTAGTAATACAATGCCCAACGAAACTAATCCCTTCTGCCTCCACAATGTCCGTATCCTACCATTTCCCTCACATTCATGTGTCTAAGAGCTTCTTGTACACCCCCATTGTATCTGCCTCCACCACCACCCCAGGCGGCATATTCCAGGCACCCACCATGTGTTTAAAAAAAAAACTTGCCCTGCACATCTCCTTTGGACTTGCCTCCTTCACCTTAAATGCATGCCCTCTGGTATTAGACATTTCAACCCTGGGGATAAGATACTAGCTGTCCACTCTATCTATGCCTCTCATAATCTTATAAACCTCTATCAGATCTCTCCTCCGCTGCTCCAGAGACAACAAGCCCAAGTTTGTCCAACCTCTCCTCATAGCTCATGCCCTCTAATCCAGCCAGCATCTTGGCAAACCTCTTCTGCACCCTCTCCATAGTCTCCACATCCTTCCTATAATGGGGCGACCAGAACTCAATGCAATACTCCAGATCAATACACAAAAAGTGCTGGAGGAACTCAGGTCAGGCAGCATCTATGGAGGGAAATAAACAGTCGACGTTTCAGGCCGAGAATCAGAACCCACCTTTTTATTCCGGCTTCTGCTCTCTTCCTTTCCAATCCTGATGAAGGGCCTCGGCCTGAAACGTCGGCTGTTTATTTCCCTCCACAGATGCTGCCTGACCTGCTGAGTTCCTGCAGCATATTCTGTGTATTGCTCCAGATTTCAGCATCTGCAGAATTTCTTGTATCTCCGCAATACTCCAGTTGTGGCCTAACTAAAGTTTTGTAAAGCTGCAGGATAACTTCCTGACTCTTGAACTCAGTGTCTCGACTAATGAAGGCAAGCGTGTCATACGCCTTCTTTACCACCCTATCAACCTGAGCAGCCACTTTCAGGGAGCTATGAATTTGGACCCCAAGATCCCTCTGCTCATCAACACTGTTAAGGGTATTGCCATTAACAGTGTACTGTCTCTTTACATTTGATCTCTCAAGGTGCAGCACTTCATATTTGGCCGGGTTGAACTCCATCTGCCATTTCTCCACTTGTATCTGCAACTGATCTATCCACTTCCTTTTCTTCTCTACGACCAAGCCAATTTTGGATCCAATTTACAATCACACCATGGATCCCATACCATTAGAGACCTTGTCAAATCCTTTACTAAAGTCCATGTATACAACACACACTGCCCTACCCTCAATCATCTTTGTCACCTCCTTAAAACAACTCAATCAAATCTGTCAGACAGGACCTGCCCCGCACAAAGCCATGCTGACCATCCCCAATAAGGCCATGCTTTTCCAAATGGGAATAAATCATCTTTTAGAATCTTCTCAATAATCTCCCTGCCCCTGTCAGCTCACCAGCTAATAATTTCCTGGTTCCTATTGCATTGGTTAGTTAGCATTTTTCATCAGACACCCATGAAGTAATTTCATTAAAAAGTTAGCTTTTAATTGAAATATTTTGTTGGGTTTTCTTGTAGACTCAGAGTCCAGTTACTTGGCCTTAATGCAGGATATTATTTTATTCCTTTAAGCAACTTGGAAGAGTACCCGTAACCAATGTAAGCAATTATTGTGGTGGTTAAATTGCCTGGGATTTGAAAATTAACTAATTTACACTTTTAATGATAACAAATACCTGCATTCAAAACAAAGAATTTGCTTACCACAGTCATATAGTGGAGCATTCGACCATCAACTCTTCCTTCATCAAACTGAGTCTTGTACTGGGGTAACCCAATGTCATCCAGCCATCCTAAAAGGGATGAATTATCATACTGCTGTTTTAATGGAAAAGAAAGTAGATCGGAACTGTGTCCATGTTCAAAACAAAATCCAATGCACATTCTAAAACTGCTAGCCCTGTCAGTAGACTGAGAAAATGCAAGAGCAGAGCTAATGGACTTCACAGCAAGTTGTTTTGTAACTAATTTTAATTTCAAAGTACACAGAGACAGTGAGTAGGCTTGTGAAATAGTTCCAAACCCTCTGCATCCTTTTCAAACAAATACCACCAGAGGTCATTCCGTTTTCAGACCCTGTGGGCTGGTACTTTGTCAGGGATCCTCAGTCACATCAGAAGCTGCTGAGTGTGGGCACCAGGAAGGCAGGCTGGCAGCAAATGCACCAGCGTTTGAATTCACTCTGATTTACATTGTTACAAAATTCATTTTATAAAGCAGATCAGACACCAAGTATTTTGAGAGGAAACAATGTGGTCAGTAAGAGGGATTTCTTGCTGCCTTACCCTTTCACCCCTCCCACTTCCAAACATTCCAATTGATTCCCTCGGTTTTAAATGCTTTCAAAGAGTCAGTTAAACTGAGTCTTTTCTCTTTTATATTATTCTTGTCAGCGACCACTCCCTGCCCCAGCTGACCCAGAAACAACAGAATATGTCCTGGTGCAATAAATAAACGTCAGTCTAGATTCTTCAACTGTTAGTTTCTATATGCAAAAGGGTGAGAAAGATCATCCTACTCACTTGTGACCCAGTTGTAATCCAGCTTTCCCTTGTTATCTTCCTCTTCAGAGCCAAACGCCTGCAGAGCTAGCTGTAGCTTCTTTTTGTGGAGAGGATGCTTGATGCCAAGTTCCTGCACAAATAGATGGTCAAAGCATGTACTGATCCTTAAAGTGTGTTATCCTTTGCCAACTATTTACTGTAACAGGCACTGAATTAGTATATCCCTGCATTAACACAGTTCATGACTACTGTGCTATTTGGGAAATATATCCTGTAGATAATAATTCTGTTAAAGACAGTCATCAACTCGGTGAAAGACACCCTCTGGTCTGCCCGAAACTTGGTCTCCCAGCACAGCGAGATGTTCATAAGGGAATGCTGCCGACTAGCACAGTCCAGACTACAGGAGTCCGTGCTGAGGGAGGCACTGAAGCTCGGTGCAGCCAGTGCCAAGTCTCTGTGGGGAAGGACCAGTCTGGGCTCCTTCTGCTACTGTACATGGGGGGGCTGAGTTGGGTAGGGAACCCCCTCAAACAACGTATCATCTCAGGGAGCCACATAAGTGGCAACGGTGCTATGTTCGTTTATGCTTTTTTTCCCTTTAAAGTTTACACTACTGAATGTAACAACCACGAATATTAAGGTTTTGTTTTGCACTGTTTCTTCCTTTGTAGATTTTTTTTATTATGAATAAAGCTTTCTTTAAAATGTATAAAAAAATTCTGTTAAAGACCCGGTAAAGGGTTAAGTAGAAACAAAGAACAAGCAATTGAGCTGGTTTCATGCCCTAAGTCATGGACTGAAAGTGAAGAGCAATTAGCTAGCCTGCACTGAGATGTGCTGACACAGTCTCTGCCTCATTACCGCCATCAGCTGTCAATCGACCCGTGGACATTTTTCAGTCAACTGTCAGGAGAGAGACTGTAAGCCCTGCCAATTATGTCCCTATTCCCTGGGAGATGAACATCTCTTCTAACAAAGGCAAGTTACAATGCTTTATAGTCTTGCATTGTCACAGCACTTCACACGGCCTCTGGATAGCCCAGGGATTTACAACCAATGAAGTGCAATCACTTGTAATGTTGGAAACACTGCAACTCTTTCTATACAGCAAGATCCCAAACAGAGGAATTTGATAAAGAGCATGTAATCTGCTTCCAGTAATGTCAATAAAAGGCTAAAAATTCATTAGACTATCAGAGGTAATACCTCTGCTCATCTTTGAAAGGTGAACATAAGAACACAAGAAAAAGGAGCTGGAGGCCATCTGACCCATCGAGCCTGCTCCACCATTCAATAAGATCATGGCTGATCTGGCCGTGGACTCTTCATCCCACCTGCCTTTTCCCCATAACCCTTAATTCCCCTATTGTGCAAAAAATCTATGTGTCTTAGATATATTTAATGACGTGACCTCCACTGCTTCCCTGGGCAGGGAATTCCACAGATTCACTACTCCCTGGGAAAAACAGTTTCTCCTCATCTCCCTCCTAAATCTATTCTCCTGTATCTTGAGGCCTGAAAAAGGGTCCTGGCCCGAAACGTTGACTGCCTGCTTTCCTGTACAGATGCTGCCTGGCCTGCTGAGTTCCTCCAGCATCATCATGTTTCATCTAGATTCCAGCATCTGCAGTCCTTTGTTTCTCTAATCGAGGCTATGTCCCCTAGTTCCAGTCTCACCTGCCAGTGGAAACAACCTTCCTGCCTCTATCTTATCTATCCCTTTTATAATTTTGTGTGTTTCTATATGTTTTATATGTTTCTCTCCTCATAGGCTAACCCCCTCATCTTGGAATCAACCTGGTGAACCTCCTCTGCACCACCCCCAAAGTCAGTACATCTTTCCTCAAGTAAGGAGACCAGAACTGCACACAGTACTCCAGGTGCGGCCTCACCAGTACCCTGTACAGTTGCAGCATAACTTCCCTGCTCTTAAATTCAATCCCTCCAGCAATGAAGGCCAACATTCCATTTGCCTTCTTGATAACCTGTTGCACCTGCAAACCAACTTTTTGTGATTCGTACACAAGCACTCCCAAGTCCCTCTGCACAAAGGCATGCTGCAATCTTTCACCATTTAAATAAAAATCAGATCTTCTATTTTCCTTTCCAAAGTGGATAACCTCAGATTTACCAACATTGTACTCCATCTGCCAGACCCTTGCCCACTCACTTAACCTATCTATATCTCTCTGCAGACCCTCCGCAATTTGCTTTTCCACTCAATTTAGTGTCATCAGCAAACTTAGATATGTTACACTCGGTCCCCTCTTCCAAATCGTTAATGTATATCGCGAACAGTTGCGGGCTCAGCACTGACCCCTGCAGCACCCCACTCACCACTAATTGCCAACCAGAGAAACACCCATTTATCCCAACTCTCTGCCTTCCCATTGCTTCACCAACCCTCTATCCATGCGAATACATTACCCCCAACTCTATGCATCTTTATTTGGTATTGGGAAATGAACCCGGTCAGGTGTCAGACCTCTCAGTGGGTGAGCATTTTGGTGATAGAATTATGATCACTATCTCCTTTACGATAGCACTAGAGAGAGAGATAGGAACAGACTAGAAAGGCGTTTACTTGGAGTAAAGGGAATTATGAGGCTCTCAGGCAGGAAATTGGAAGATTAAATTGGGAACAGAAGTTCTCAGGAAAAAGTATGGAAGAAATGTGGCAAATATTCAGGGGATATTTCTGTTGAGTTCTGCATAGGCATATTCCAAGGAGACAGGGGAGTCATGAGAGGATACAGGAACCGTGGTGTACAAAGGCTATAATAAATCTAGTCAAAAGCAAAAGAAAAGCTTACAAAAGGTACAGACAGCTAGGTAATGTTAGAGATCAGGAAGAGTATAAGGCTAACAGGAAGGAGCTTAAGAAGGAAATTAGGAGAACCAGGAGGGGACATGAGAAGGCCTTGGCGGGCAGGATTATGGAAAACCCCAAGGCAGTTTACAAGTATGTCAAGAGGATAAGATTAAAAGAATAGGGCCTATCAAGTGCAGCAGTGGGAAAGTGTGTATGTATCCAGAAGAAATAGCAGAGATATTTAATGAATACTTTACATCAGTATTCACTAAGGAAAAAGATCTGGGGGATTGTAGTGTGGACTTGCAGCAGGCTGAAAAGCTTGAGCATGTAGATATTAGGAAAGAGGAGGTGCTGGAACTTTTGGAAAGCATAAAGTTGGATAAGTCACCAGGGCCGGATGGGATGTACCCCAGGCTGCTGTGAGAGGCGAGGGAGGAGATTGTGGAGCCACTGACGATGATCTTTGCATCATCGATGGAGACGGGAGAAGTTCCAGAAGATTGGAGGGTTGCGGATGTTGTTCCCTTATTCAAGACAGGGAGTAGAGATAGCCCAGGAAATATAGACCAGTGAGTCTTACTTCAGTGGTTGGTAAGCTGATGGAAGAGATCCTGAGAGGCAGGATTTATGAACATTTGGAGAGGTATAATATGATTAGGAATAGTCAACATGGCTTTTGTCAAGGGCAGATCCTGCCTTACGAGCCTGATTTAATTTTTTGAGGATGTGACTAAACACATCGATGAAGGGAGAGTAGTAGATGTAGTGTATACGGATTTCAGCAAGGCATTTGATAAGGTACCCCATGCAAGACTTATTAAGTAAGGAAGCATGGGATCCAAGGGGACATTGCAGTGTGGATCCAGAACTGGCTGGCCCACAGAAGGCAAAGAGTGGTTGTTGAAGAGTCGTATTCTGCATGGAGGTCAGTGACCAGTGGTGTACCTCAGGGATTGGTACTGGGACCCTTGCTATTTGTGATTTTTATAAACTACCTGGATGAGGAAGTGGAGGGGTGGGTTACTAAGTTTGCAGATGACATAAAGGTTGGAGGCGTTGTGGACAGTTTGGAGGGCTGTCAGAGGTTACAGAGGGACATAGATAGGATGCAAAGTTGGGCTGAAAAGTGGCAGATGCAGTTCAAGCCAGATAAGTGTGAAGTGGTTCATTTCAGTAGGTCAAATATGATGGCAGAATATAGTATTAATGGTAGGACTCTTGGCAGTGTGGAGGATCAGAGGGATCTTGGGGTCCGAGTCCATAGGACGCTCAAAGCGGCTGCGCAGGTTGACTCTGTGGTTAAGAAGGCATATGGTGTATTGTCCTTCATCAATCGGGGAATTGAATTTAGGAGCCAGGAGGTATTGTTACAGCTATATAGGTCCCTGGTCAGACCCCACTTGGAGTACTGTGCTCAGTTCTGGTCGCTGCACTACAGAAAGGATATGGAAGCCATAGAAAGGGTACAGAGGAGATTTACAAGGATGCTGCCTGGGATGCGGACCATGCCTTATGGAAGCAGGTTGAGGGAACTCGGCCTTTTCTCCTTGGAGCGACGGAGGATGAGAGGCAGTGATCGGGTGGATAGTCAGAGGCTTTTCCCCAGGGCTGAACTGGTGGCCACAAGAGGACATAGGTTTAAGGTGCTGGGGAGTAGGTATAGAGGAGATGTCAGGGGTAAGTTTTTTTACTCAGAGTGGTGAGTATGTGGAATGGGCTGCTGGAAACGGTAGTGGAGGCGGATACCATAGGGTCTTCTAAGAGACTGTTAGATGGGTACATGGAGCTGAGAAAAAGAGAGGACTATGGGTAAGCCTAGTAATTTCTAGGGTAGGGACATGTTCGGCACAGCTTTGTGGGCCGAAGGGCCTGAATTGTGTTGTAGGTTTTTCTATGTTTCTATGTTATGGATAAATCTGTTATGCAGCACCTTATTGAACACTTTCTGGAAATCCAAGTATACAACACCCACCTGTTCCCCTCGATCCACCACACTCATTATATCCTCAAAGAACTCCAATACGTTTGTCAAACAGGGCCTGCCCTTCCTGAATCCATGCTGCATCTGCCCGATGGAACAACGTCACTCCAGATGTCTCGCTATTTCTTCCTCAATGATAGCTTCAAGCTAATGATAGTGCAAAGTTTAACACCTCATTCACCACTTCCAAATGGTGCAGCACTCCATCAGCACCGACCCTCTGATACCGTTGTAGTCCCTCAGTAATGCGCTGAAGCATTAGCTTGGACCTCTGTGCTCGAGTCACAGTGGTGGGTGGAACCTGAAGCAAGAACCTGATTCATGGCAGACAATGTAGAAACAGGTAAAGGCCAAAACTCACCCAAGTTCATCCGCTTTTCTACTCCCAGACCAGTTCATTGTAAAATTGAGCTGAGCCATTACCACACACCTTGTTGCTGAGGAAGTCTCATTCCCCTAGCTTGTGTCCAATTTCTTTGCCCCACTATTAGCAGCGGTGCCTTCAGCCATCCCTGTACTCTGGCATTTCTTCCCTACACCTCCCCATCTCTCTCCTCATTAATATATTCGACAGTCAACCATCTCCATTTCCTTTAATGTCAATTTTGTGTCAAATTGCATTTCTGTGAAGCATATTGTGATATTTTCTTATTTCAAAGGCACTCTAAAAGTGCAAGCAGCAAGAAACTTACCCTCTCCAGGTCCTGCTGAGATGCGTGCAGTAAAGTCTGGCCTGACGTGATCCAGGATCCTGAAGCCCCCACGTATATACCTAGTCCTTGGTCATCTAACCAGTTGCACACTTGGTCTTTGCTCCACTTTGCAAATGGAGCATCCAGATCACTGCAGACAAATTGTTTGCATGCCTCAGATTAAAGATCAAGTAATTTAAAAGGCAATATTTTAAGTCACCAACAGATATTGTTTACTCCACATATTCTGCAACATGCAGGGAGAAAAATGTTTATTGACAGGATGAGGGCATTGACCATCTGTAGTTTCTCTCAACTAGGAGGTAGTGAGTGCCTTCTTGAACTGCCAGTCTATTGGATTAAGGTGCTCTCACAGTACTGTTAGCGAGTTCCAGGGTTTATGCCCAGTGATGATGAAGGAATGCGATATATTTCAAGGATGTTGCGAGTTGTAAGGGATTCTATAATTGGTGGTATTCCCATGCACCTGTTGCCCTCATCCCTCTTGGTAACAGATCACAGGACTGGAAAGTAGCCTTGGTGGACCACTGTCGACGGCACAGCCTGCAGACACGGTGAAGGGGCGGGTGTTTAGGATGCTGCTGCTTTTCTCAAGTAATGTAGAGCTTTGAGTGTTGTTGAAGCTGCGGGCAAGTGGAGAGCATCTCACCCTAACTCAGTTTCCCTGCTTTTATATTTTACCTTGTACATGAAAGGTGCAAGTGGGAATAAGCCAATATTTCTCCGACTTCCAACTGTATTGATTGGCCCATCTTCCTTCTGCCACTGCCTGTACTCCATCCTTGGTTCTGTGACTGCTTTCTCAAAGCCTCCTGCCAGGGTCTCACTCAGCATCCTGTATTTCTACTCTTCCTCAAACTGAGTTCTGGAGTGAGAACGAGCTGGTGACACTTCACACATCTCAGAGGAACAGCACTGCTGCTCCTTCCCCTCCTCCCACTTCAAGGTTTAGTTTGATTTTTCCTAATTGATTATAACTAGTTTACATACGGATAATACGTCCACTTACCAGCTCCTTCCCACTTCACCCAGTTCCTGTTTTAGAACGTTGCTTGTACTCTGCTCCCATCCCACCCACCTTTACTCTGCGTGTTGTGTTCTCTATTTGCCCTCACCATGCCCAGGCGTATTTGCTCTTTGAAAAGATCTCACTCTCTGCAGACTTCCCATATCTCCTGCGTTACTTCAGTGCAGAGGGAAGGGTTGGGCTTCAAGTTAAAGTTATACCCAGGCAGGAAGACCAAGTTCAGAAGTGCAACGTGGTGCAGATCCAGGGGCAATGGGTCCTTGACAGGATTAAAGTTCAGTTTTACAGCTCTCCTGGATCTGACGGCTACTGTTGGAGTGGATCTATAGCCATAGCCCTGTGACTGGTGTGCCCTGCAACCATTTACACCTGAAGTAAAAGAAACTGGATCCTGGACAAGAATGGCTATAGAAGTGATCAAGCCAGGATGTGGGCAACAAGTTAGCAAGGTGGTGATGACAGGTTTGCTGCTGTATCTGGAGGTGTTTAAGCCTGTTAGGTAATGGGGATAATTCAACACGAGGACTAGTGGAAATACCAAACACAGCAGGAAGATTGGTCACGATAGTCCTTCAGTCGCAGTAACCATTCTGCCCATCGAGTCAGGGCCTTTTCTACAGTAATCCAGTTAGTTCCATTCCCCAAATCCTGCCTGACATCACAGAGTCATACAGCACAGAAAAAGGCCCTTCAGCCCAACTTGTCCATGCTGACTGTATTGCCCAGCGAGCTAGTCCCATCTGCCCGTGTTTGACCCATAGCCCTCTAAACCTCTCCTATCCATGGACTTATCTAGACGGCTTTTAAACATTGCTGATGTGCCCGCCTCAACCACTATTTCTGGCAGCTCATTCCAAACACGCACCACCCTTTGCATGAAGCTGCTGCCCCTGATGTCCCTTTTAAATCTCTCAGCTCTGATCTTACACCTCTGCCCTCTTGTTTTTAGCACCCTCTCCCTGGGAAAAAGACTGTGCTTTCACCCTGTCTATGCCCCTCATGATCTTATCCCAGCAACATTCTCCTTCAAATATTTATGGGATTCTTTTTGCCCACTTTGATTTTACTGACCAATGGATCCTTTTTAATGAAGAAATGAATCAATAATTTTCATGCATCCCCCAAAAGATCTGTCTCAAAATATAATGGCAAATCTGTAACATAATGGCAGTGACAGATAGGAGGCGAGATAAATGAAATCCCAAAGGTTTTGCTTAAACTTCAAATAGTTCCCTACGTTTTAGTGTGCTGTAGATCCCGGGACCAGCCGAGCTTTGGACCAGAGGTGCTTCTGGTTCCACCTCTCTTGAACTCCCCATCACTCATGTCATCAGGGTTGAAGGTAGTTGATTGACTTCTTTTAAGCCTGAGTACAAAAACCCAAAGAAACAAGTTAAGTGATGAACCCAAAGCTCCTATTGTCCTGGGCAGCACAGCAACAGTCATACCTTCACACTCCTCCATTACAAATGATAAAAAAAGTACAGGAGGTTGTCATGTGCCCTATCACTTCAGTGCTAGATTAGAGAGATCCACAGAGTCTAATTGACTTTCCAGTTCAATCGCAAGTCATGGAAACTGTGGTGACTTTGTCATCCATGAATTTCATGTCTCGACTGCTTTACTTTGGTAGCTGAGGCCAAAATGGAGGCTAAATTGCCACACCTTGCGGCCACCCTAAGACCTCCCTACTCTCCCATCACCCATACCTTTCATGGCCTCATCCGCAATGTGTGGTCTTCCAAGCTCCAGATCCTGCCCCACCTCTCCCAGGATTTGATTAAAACCCTAACAAGCTTGCACATCTCTAAAATACAACCAAGTTTTCCAGAAACTGGCACCTTCTTTTGTTCAGCAATGTCAGTCTAAGTACCTTTGTGATCTCTCTTCAGAATTCATCCACTTTCTATCCTTCCTACCCTTTGCAAGCTCTACGACTAAATTCAGCTCTTCTGTCGACCTTGCCACTCCTTCCAGGTGAAGCAGTGATTCGCTTGTATTTCTTCCGATTTAGTGTATTATATTCAGTGCTCACAATGTGGTCTTCATTACAGTGAAACAACTAGAAGCAGGTTGGGTGACAGCTATCCAGAGCATCACCTTTCAGTCTCAGCTTGGTGTCACTTCACCAATTCTCCACCCCACTCTGGCCACTAATGCTGACATTTCCAGTATCTGCAGTGTTTGGTATGTCACAGTTTTACCAGTTGTACTTTTTACTGCCCCTCCCTCCTCTTATCCTCATTCACCTCCTTCCATCTGCAATGAACAACCTTTCACCAGGCAGCACCACCATCACTGCTTTGTTCAGTCTCTTTTGGTCTCCACCTCTTTATTCCCTTCACTCCTTCTCTGTACCTTAAAACATGTTTGATGTCTAAATTTTCCTTGTTTTGATGAAAGGTCATCGACCTGAAACATCAACTGTTCATCTCTCCAGATTACTTTTGACGACTTTCACTGTTCACTAGTAATTTGACATACTTTGTTACTCAATTACATTTTATAATGAAGTTGGGTGGATGAAGTGTACAGAGAAAGTGATACTGCAGGAGGGAGCTTAAATAACAAACATCCAATTAGGTGTTCACCGTGGACCAATTTTAAAATGGGAAACTGCCAGTGCAGAATTCCTCACGTAAATCTTGTTCTCAACTCTTACATAATTAGGATAAATTAGTGTAAAAGGAGGGAATTTGCTTAATAAATTATCAAAATATACACTGGCTTACAAACAAAAACTATTCCAATTAAAAATAAACTCCAGAAGATATTCCAATTAATTCACATGACCTTTTGGAATGGCAGTTGTAGATCAGAGGGTCATATTGTCTATACCTGCTCCAATTTCGAATCACCCGTGGTCTGAAGAGTAATTAAAAGCTACTTACTTTCCAAATAACTTTTTGATTCCTTTTGATTTCTTTTTGAGTTCTGGCGAGGTTGGAAAAAGCTGACAACCATCGGCCTCAGCTGCACGCAGTGGAAGACCAGAAACATCCACCTGTTCCGATTCTCTCTCCGTCTCCGCTATATATTTTTGCAAAAATCAAAAGTTCATTAATTCTTTCCCTTACAATATAATAAAATAGAAAAGAAAATTCTGTGGAAAAATGGTCAAATTCTGCAGAAAATTTGAACATAAAAGGAATGATCTAGAGTTAAGCCCAATGCAGTGGCTTTAAATTTGAATAATCTTCAACATTAAAAACAAATAAAACTTACCATGATGTGTCTGTTTTTGAAACAAGTACTGCGAGTCTTTGAGGGTTGATGTTGTCAGTCTCCCCCAGTATAAAAAGGGAGTGTCGAGAGCCAAGCAAACCAATGAAATAAACATCCTTACATGCCTACCCTTTGAAATATCAAGGTGGTGCAGTGATGATGATTAGGTCAGGGAACAGGGACAGATGTGAGACCACATCAATGTTTTACTTTACACTACAAATTACAGATGCTAATATGACTGAGTGAACTACAGTACATGATTCACACAAATGGATGAAGGATGCTGGTTTGTGCTGTTTCTTTCACAAGTTAAAAACTCTTCATTGCACTTAAATGATCAACTTCTGAAAAGATTTTTGTCAGAAGTTGCCTCTGCAAATGTCTTGCTTTAATGGACCTTAGCAGCTGTGTTACTGTTTATGATGTTGAACACCCTCAGCAGAGCCAGTAGCAAAGATACAAACTCATACTCCTTGATAATGCATTGCACATTTGACAATTACTCCTGTGCCTCACACTTGCATGTGATTTGGTCGTGGGGAGCGAAATAATTCTCACGAAGAAGTTTAGTCTTTAATCTAGTTAAGTGAGGGATAGTACTTCAGCATACTGCTAAAGAACAATACAATCTAATGCAGTTTCCTATCAAGCTCCCAGCAACAGAAGATACACTTTTCTGTGTCCATACCCTTTACACAGAAGGTTACATGATAGCAAGTCGAGGCTTCCAAGGAAAACTAGATGGCTCAGTATCTTCTTGACACGCTGCTACCCATGTATTCATTCTTCCATGCTCTCATGTGGGTGCAATGGAGCCTCTTTGAGATGAGGCACTTGTTTGCTTCTAGGTACAGGATGGGTCAAAATACCTACGTATATATCTATAATACATGATAGAGAAACCAACAGGCCAGGATTTTGCAGAGACATAGTTAGGGGTAAAGATTCTGATTACCCTGGGTGGAAACATCAAATATTGGAGGGAATAGGTTTAATGCGAGAGGTGGGTTTAAAGGAGGTCTGCGAGGCAAGTATTTTTTTCCTTTTACAGAGAGTGGTGGGTGCCAGGAATGTGCTGCCAGGGGTGGTGGAAGAAGCAGATACGAAAGCAGTGTTTATGAGGGATTTAGACAGACATGAATGGACCGTGTGCAGGTAGTTTAGATTGGTATCATGGTCAGCTGAAGGGCCTCTTCCTGTGCTGTACTGTTCTATGTCTTGGCAAAACCTATTTGGATCTCGTGAAGTCCACTACACTTTAGAGTTAGAGTCAGACAGCATGGAACTGGCCCTTCGGCCCATCAAGTCCATGCTGATCATCAGGCACCCATTTCACACCAATTTTATCCTCACCACATTCCAGTCAATTCCCCCACCCGATTCTACCGCTCACTTACACACGAGGGACAATTCACAGCAGCCAGTTACCTTGCCAATCCACACGTCTTTGGGATATGAGAGGAAGAAATCCACAGTCACAGGGAGAACGTGCAAACTCCACACAGACAGCACCCAGGTCACGATCGAACCTAGGCTGCTGGAGCTGTAAGGCAGCGGGTCTAACTGCATCACCATGCCACCCTCATTACCTGGCAATAATAACCACTATCTACAACAATGATTCCCATTTAAGTAGCACCTTCAGCATAGTAAAATATTCCAAGGCATATTACCACCAAATAAAATGACCAAGCCACATGTGACTGAAAGCTTGCTCACAGGAATAAATTCCAGCAAGCATGTGAAAAGTGAAGAGAGATGGATTTAGGGAGGAAATCTCAGAGTCTGGGCTTTGGCAGCTGAAGGGACAGCCATCAATGATGGATCAGGGCTGCCAGAACTGGAGGAGTCCAGGAGGGGGTGCGGGGGATGCTGGGAAGATGAGTGGGTTTAGGAACATGGAGGAGAGGGGATTTGAAACAAAAGATGATTTCAGGATTGAGTATTGCCAGGCACTTCCTTGCCTTGTTGCACCTCCCTAAACATCTCGCTTGCTGGGCAACATAGTCAGCATGGACTAGTTGGGCCTGTGTTCATGCTGTATGACTCTTATTACCTATTGAGCCAATTTTGGATCTAATTTGCCACTGCCTTAGATCCCATGGGCTTTTACCAGCCTGCCATGTGGTATTTTGTCAAAAGCCTTGTTAAAATCCATGTAGACCACATTAAATGCACTGGCCTTGTCAACCTTCCACCTCAGAAAAATTCTATCGTTAATACACATCTTTCCTTAAAAACACATGTTGATCACCCTTGATTCATCTGTGCCCAATGAAGGATTTTCCATGCCCTTTCCTAATTTCTCTTTTAATGTCACTTCCATGCTTTCTATATTCTGTCTATTCTTCGTGCAAGGCATGGTTAATAAGTTTGCAGATGACACTAAAATAGGTGGTATCGTAGACAGTGAATATAGATATCAAAAACTACAGGGGGATCTTGATCAGCTGACTAAGTGGGTTGGGGAACCACAAATGAAGTTTAATGCAGATAAGTTCAAGGTGTTCTATTTTGGAAAGTCAAATGAAGGTAGGACTTTCACAGTGAATGGTAGGACCCTGCAGAGTGTTAGAGAACAGAGGGACCTTTGAGTTCAGGTGACACAAGAGATTCTGCAGCTGCTGGAATCTGTAGCAACATACAAAGTGCTGGAGGAACTCAGCAAGTTAGGCAGCATCTATGGAGGGAAATAAACAGTCGACGTTTTGCTGTGTTAGATAGCTGGTTCCCTGAAAGTGGAATCACAGGTGAAGAGGGTGGTGAAGGTGGCTTTTGGCACGCGGGCCTTCATCAGTCAAGAAATTGGAAGGTTATGTTGCAATAGGGGCAGGCACAGTAGTGTAGTGGTTGGCGTAACTCTATTACAGCGCCAGCGACCCAGGTTCAATACCGGTCACTGTCTGTAAGGTGTTTGTACATTCTCCCTGTGTCTGAGTGGGTTTCCTCCGGGTGCTCCTGCTTCCTCCCACATTCCAAAGATGTACAGGTTAGGAAGTTGTGGGCATGCTATGTTGGCGCCGGAAGCGTGGCGACACTTGCGGGCTGCCCCCAGAACACTCTACGCAAAAGATGCATTTCACTGTGTATTTCGATGTACATGTGACTAATAAAGATATCTGATCTTACCAATTGTACAAGACACTGGTGAGGCCGTAATTGGAGTATTGTGTTCAGTTTTGGTCCCCTGCTATAGGAGAGATGTGATTAAACTGGAAAGAGTGCAGAAAAGATCTACAAGGATGTTTTCAGGACTCGGCGCATAGGAGACCTAGAGGTAATCTTATAGAGGTGTATAAAATCATGAAGGGCATAGATAGGGTGAATACACTCAGTCTTTTTCCCAGGGTTGGGAAATCAAGAACTAGAGGGCATAGGTTTAAGGTGAGAGGGGAAAAATTTAATAGGAACTTGAGGGACAACTTTTCTTTTAAATACACACACACAGGTCGGTACTTAAATGGTACGAGCTGCCGGAGGAAGTGGTTGAGGCAGGTACAATAACAACTTTTAAAAGACAGTTGGACAAGTACGTGGTTAGGAAAGGTTTAGAAGGATATGGGGAACCTTGGTCAGTATGGACCAGATGTACCAAAGGGCCTGTCTCCATGGTGTGTAGCTCTACGAGTCATGGAGTCATACAGGTCAGAAACATGCTGACCAAGATGCCCCGTCCAAGTTACTCCCATATGCCAGTGCTTGACCCATAACCTTCTAAACCTTTCCAATCCATGTACCTGTCCAATTGTCTTGTAAAAGTTAGTGTACCTGCCTCAACCACTTCCTCTGGCAGCTCATTCCACATACTTACCACCCTTGGTGTAAAAAAAAATGTTGCCCCTCAAGTTCCTATTAAATCTTTCTCCCCTCACCTTAAACCTATGCCCTCTAGTTCTTCTGGGGTTTCAGCAGTATTAAGCTCCTGGTATCTGAAATAACGTATCATGAACCAATTTCAGAGAAAAAGAAGTGGATGAAGACCTTTTCTAAATGAAACACACTTGTACTAACACGTGCAGGTTATTATTCTCTAACATGTCACCAACAATGGCAATACAATTCACCTCTGACAAACTGAGCACGCAAAGCTCTCCAAGATTAGCACCGTCAAACCCAGCAGGCCCACGACCAAGCGAGTGAGTAAGTGAGCATGGAAAAATAAATTATGAAAACAAATGCTGATGAGCTAACATGAAGCGGCTTATATCAGGAACCTCTGTTCCTCTTTCATAAAGCCACTGTTCAAAGCTAAAGGCAGGCTTTGCAGTTTAAAAGTTCATATTGCATTGACTAAATGCTCCAAGATTTGTTCAGCTGAAGCTATCACAGTTCTATTAGCTCTGCTGAGGATGACAAGTAGTAAACAGCTGGAGCAATGCCCATAGCAAGGCATTGGTGCAGTCAAACATGCAGCTATACTATACCTAGCATCGGTGCACTTGCACTTCGACTGCGATCTTCAGCCATCCAGATAATGTGTATGATCGTGGAGACCACAGCAGCACAGAATATGCGGAACAACAAGGTAAAGGACACATCAATTTACAGATACAAACCACTCCAATCAAAGGTCAGGAAAAGTTTGCAATATTAACAACAGACCACAGAAACAGTTAAGTTTAGGTATTTAACTTTAAAGAGAACAATTTTGTTGATCGGTGGAAATGAAGCTACTTCAGTAGTAGACCATTTGACCCCTCGCACCTGCCCTGCCATTCAATAAGACTGGAGCTGATCTGCCTCAGCACCACTTTACTGCACTAACCCCATATCCTTGATTCCCTTCATATCTAAAATGATTCATGCCCTTATGTTTAAGGGCTATGAAATATATTACTAAGCTTAGATAACAATCAGTTGACTGAACAATTGTTAACAGCACTTCTGTGATCAGGTGCAACCATCTCATGCACATAGCAATAACATGGGTGGGAGATGTAAATTTTCACAGGCATCAGTTTATGGTTTGCAGAGTAAAAAACCTTTCCTAATGAAATATGAATACAAAATAGTG
Organism: Pristis pectinata; assembly: GCF_009764475.1. Lineage (NCBI taxonomy): Eukaryota > Metazoa > Chordata > Chondrichthyes > Rhinopristiformes > Pristidae > Pristis > Pristis pectinata. Next base: position 49,672,264 of record NC_067419.1, on the reverse strand, counting down.
CAAGGAAGAAATATGGAGGTTCTTATTTGAAACAAAAAGTTCAAAGCAGCCAATATATATCTGTTTCCATAAATGGAAAAGATTTCTTGATAAACCAATAAAACATCAATACCAAAACTATCAATCTGAATCCTATTTTGAACCACATTCTGAACATTACAATGTCAGTCATACAAATCTATCAAGTTCTCCGGCAAACTGAAGAGAAGGGGAAATAAAATGTGTATGCATTCAGACAGGATTTCTAGTTATTGCAGTGTAATCATTTTAACAAAGTAGACACCAGAATGAGAGTAGTTTGGGGATGAATTGTAGCTATTTACCAATATGATTCGTATTCCTAACCGTTAAATGATAAACTATAAATGCTGATCAATATAGAAAGTATAAAACAGCCTTATTTAAGCAGCTATATTTTATTATACCAGGTGATAAGTAAGCTGCAAGATACTAATCGTTCCAAGCATGTCTCCAAACGTTTCAACGGTTACTTTGTTTTATGGGCTAGTACTGGCAATGCCAAGGTTTGGATTCAAATACCAATCAGGAGATCAGAGAGCATGTGGACTAGCACCAGGACATGACCAGGGAAGCAGTCAAATTACAGAACACTCATGGGTTCACCTGCAACATTCTGGTTAATGTGTGATTTCAATCCTACTCCACGTGGTTGACCATCAACGTTCTTAGGGAAAGTAGCGATTCTATAAATGCTGCTTTGCCAAAGTTACCCACATGGCAAGAGCCAAAAAATAAATGACTATATGGACACCAAATTCATACTACATGAACCGTTTATGCTTGCTCACCTAGGTTAGGTGTACTAGCTGTCCGTTTGCCACCTTTGATCTTGAAGAAACCACGGCCAAAAGAAGCTCTTGCCTTCTTGGAGGCAGCACTTTCATCGCCCAGTGAGTTGTGATGCCCAGTTGGTTTTGGTGGTAGAGATGTGAATTTACTGATCTCCATACATGCTTTATTCTAGAAGGATTAAGACAAAGGCATACTTTAAAACCTCGAGAAATGTGAAACATAGTTTACACGCAATCAACAAAAACATTCCCAGCTAACCTTAATCAAGAGCAAAATGTTCTCTGCCAGCTGATATTGGATAGAAGGGTTGTAGAAGATAGGGAGAAAAACAAAGAAACAGAATTAGAATAAGAGAAAATGCTACCACATTGTTGAAATGGGTGCAAAATAGCATCAACAAAGCAGACTAGAAATTACTTGTGAATGTTTAAAGTACAAGTGCATTCATTGTAAAGATAATGACTGAAATCAAAGTGCTGTCCCTCTAAATCAGGAGATACACATCTCTTCCAAAAATTTCATGCGATACTGGAGACGTACCTCTAATGCACTCTGTTGGGCAGGTTCCAAGGATTTCTGTTCAAAGGCAAAGAGTAATGAATTTTACAACAGTTCAGCACAGCTGAATAGGGCTACAGTGATTAACATTTCAATTCTCAAGCATATGTTAAACAAACAAACCTTGTTCTCCTCCTCCATTCTCAGGTTCTCCTGACTACCAGACTTGTGCACATCTGATATTCTGCAACAAGATGTTAGGGAATTTATTTCATTGCTTCAAAGTAAATGCACATGGCTTCCTAACTTATGGAGAACAGTTTTCTGGCATTTGAAGGTAACAAGAGAAACCAAGAATATACAAAAGTAGAAGCAAAGAAAATAGGAGCAAGAGTAGGCCATTTGGCCCTCTGAGAAAACCATATTCTCACCCTCGTCCCGTATCCCTTTAGGACTTGAAGCATTTATTGACTGAATGTGGTCTATTATTCATTGGAGAATTAAATGAGGACCCCAATGAGAAATTAAATGGAATTTTAAAAATGTATTTATATTGACTATGGAGAATGGTGGGTTCTGCTTTGGAACTGTTTTCGTCATGTTTTTCCAAATTTTAGCTTAGATCTGTACAGGGCATTGTTCATTTGCAAGTAGAGAACTCATTCATATAGCATTCAGCCCAGAGTTGCTCTTTGGAATACTATCATTCCCAGCACTTTCCCCAGGGACCTGTCATTATTTTTTCCAATTCAAGTGTTTATCCATTTTCCTTTTGAGAGGTAGGATTGAATAGGTTTTTACAGCTCTGTCAGGCAGACCAATCTAGATCATTAATTCATTGCACAAAATAATTTCTTGTCTCTCCTCTGAAGAGTGAAAGTTCACCATGATTACACCTGAGCTGTGTTGCAGTGCCAAACTTTTGAGAAAGGAAGTTGGCAACATGTTTTAAGATGCACAGAGGCTAACCAGCCTAAATCAGGAAACTCCGAGAACACTCTCCATGTTGAAGACCATCTTTAGGCAGTAATGAGAAGCTTGAATGTGGAATGTGCACCTAGTGGAATATCTCTACTTATGAGGATGGGTTGAGTAGACTAGGCCTATATTCCCTAAAATTTAGGAGATCTCACAGAAACGTACAAACTTTGTAAAGGGCTCAACAGTATGGATGAAGGAATGCTGCTTCCCTGGACTGAGGAGTCTAGACCCAGGGATCACAGTTTCAGAATAAGGGTTAGGCCATGCAGGGCTGAGATTTGAGTGAGGAATCTTTGGAATTCTCTGCCCTGAAGGGGCTATAGAGGTTCAGTCATTGAGTTCATTCAGAACAGAGGTTGGTAGATTTCTAGATATTACAGGAGTGAAGGGATATGGGGATAGTTGAGGGAGTAAATCAGCCACAATTGTGATGAATGAGGAAGGAGGCTCAAAGGGCCAGATGGTCTAGTCCTGCTGCTAATTCTTACAGTCTTATGTAACCAGAATCTCAAACTTTGCTAAATGAGCCCCATTTGACAGCATATCATTGCACAGTTTTCAGAGAGTAACAAACATGAAAAAAATGTCATTTAGAAAAAAAATGGTTAAGTCAATAGATTAACAAGACTGATGTAAAATAATTCTTTGCTTGCCTCATACTTACATGGGACTGTCACATATGACAGTTTCTTCAACTAATGAAGAGATGTCACTTGGTTGTATTTCACTGTAGGAAAAATATAAATTTACACCTGGTTACATGTTATGAACTAGTCACAGAATCGTACAGTGTGCAAACATTCGGCTCAGCTCTTCTACACTGACCAGTGACCACCCTTCTGTATTAATCCCATCTCCCAGCACTAGGTCCGTAGCCCAAGCGATTCTAAGTGCTCATCTAGACAGTTCTTAAATGCTGTCAGTGACCCAGCTTCCACTACTCTCTCAGGCAGTGTGTTCTAAGTACTCACAGCTCTCTGGGTAAAGGTGGTTTCCCCAGATCCCCTCTAAATCTCTTACCCCCCACTCTGAATTTATGTCATCAAGTTTTATCTACTTTTGATATAGAACATAGAACAGTACAGCATAGGGACAGGCCCTTTGGCCATGATGTCTATACCAACCATAATGCCAAATTAAACTAACCCCCTCTCCCTGTACATAATCCATATCCCTCCACTCCCTGCATATTCACATGCTTACCTAAAAGCCTCTTGAATGCCATTATTGTATCTGCCTCCACCACCACCTCTGGCAGTGTGTTCTAGGCACCCACCACTCTGTGTGTAAAAAAAACTGACCCACACATCTCCTTTAAACTTTCCCCATCACTTTAAAACTATGCCCTCCAGTATTTGACATTCCTACCCTGGGAAAAAGATTCTGGCCATCTATCCTACTGATGCCTCTCATCATTTTATAAACTTCTATCTGATCTTCCCTCAGCCTCAGACACTCCAGAGAAAACAATTCAAGTTTGTTCAACCTCTCCCATTAGCTCAAATTCTCTAATCCAGGCACCATCTTGGTAAAGAGAAACAAAGGACTGCAGATGCTGGAATCTAGATGAAAAACACTATGATGCTGGAGGAACTCAGCAGGCCAGGCAGCATCTGTGGAGAAAAGCAGGCGGTCAATGTTTCGTGTCAGGACTGAAGATAGGAAAAGAGGAAGACCAATATATCAGAGGGAAAAGCAGAGATGTGATAGGTGGACAAAAGAGGGGAGGCAGGGTGGGCAGAAGGTGGTGATACCAAGGTGGTGAAACGTTGACCGTCTGCTTTTCTCCATGGATGCTGCCTGGCCTGCTGAGTTCCTCCAGCATCATAGTGTTTTTCAACCATCTTGGTAAACCTCTTCTGCACCCTCTCCAAAGCCTCCACATCCTTCCTGTAATAGGGCAACCAGAACTGCACACGATACTCCAAGTGCAGTCTAAACAAAGTTTTATGTAGTTGCAATGTGACTTCCTGACTCTTACACCCTAACAACAAAGGCAAGCATGCCATATGTCTTCTTTACTGCCCTATCTACTTGCATTGCCATGAGGAAAAGTTTCCTGCTGTCCTAGCCTCATTAGTCCTCCCAAAATACATCTCACATTTGTCAGAATTGAACTCCATCTGGAATCCTCAGCCCACTTCACCAACATATTGCCATCTCTCTGCAGCCTAAATCTACCTTCTATACTACCAACTCTGCCAACCTTCATATCATCTGCAGACTTACTGATGATGCCTCCTACTCCACATCCAAGTCACTCAGGTATATTACCAGCAGCAAGGGTCCTAGCACCGATCCTTGTGGTACACCACTAGTCACCAAATTGCAAAAACAACCCTCTACATCACCGTCTTCTAGTGCCAAGCCAATTTTGGATCCAGTCTTCTAACTTGCCCTGCATCCCATGGGTCCTAACCTCTTGAATCAGGTCTCTCTTGTAGGTCCTGATCAAAGGCCTTACTGAAGTCCGTAACTCATATCTGGTGGTCTGTCCTCATCAATGTACTTTGTTACGTCTTCAAAGAATTCAATCAAATTTGCCAGACAGGATCTGCCCTTGACAAAGCCATATTAGCCGTCTCTGATTAGTCCCTGCCTTTCCAAGTGACCATTAGTCGTCCTCCTCAGAATCTTTTCCAGTATCTTCCCTACCACTGATGTCAGGCTCACAGGTCTATAGTTACTAGGCTTTTCCTGAAAAGGTTAGGACATTTGTCATCCTCCAATCATCAGGTAACACAACTGTGTCCAGCAAAGATTTAAAAATTTCAACTAGAGTTCCAGCAATCTCTTCCCTTGCCTCCTGTAGCAGCCTGGATTAAATCCCATCTGATCCTGGGGATTCATCCACCTTTAAGTCCACTAAAGCATCAAAGTCGTTGTAAATACTTCAAAGGAAATTGCACTTCACAACCACCAATTAATCCTGTCCTATAATGTTGGAACTACCAGATTACCTACAATTTTGTTAGGTACTCAAATTAGCCTTCAAATATCGCAGTAGATTGCATGAACCATCTGCTGACTTTAGTCACAGTACTCAAACACACCATCACATACAGGAAGCCAACCAGAGCCTCTACACTTTGCTGTTACACTGTACTATCTCATCAGATAATCAAAGGAAAACGCTGTTACCAAATGTCAGGTTTCGTTTCAACTTCAGGCTCCATCTTCTTATCCACCTGTTCAGCACGGCCCTTGGGAGTTGAAGCCACTATTGGTATAGGTACCTGTAGGACGCTGGTGTGGATTTGAACTGGTTCCTAAAACACAATTATTAAATCATCATTCACTTTTCATCCAGTACATTCTTTTAGCTAGGTCTGTGGTGCTTTCCTTAGAAATTAGGACATAATAGACATTTTGGGGCAGCACAGTAGTGTAGCGGTTAGCGCGATGCTATTACAGCACCAGCGATCAGGGTTTGATTCCCGTCACTGTCTGTAAGGAGTTTGTACGTTCTCCCATGTCTGCGTGGGTGTCCTCCGGGTGCTCCGGTGTCCTCCCACATTCTAAAGACGTACGGATAGGTTAATTTGGGGGTTTAAAATGGGTGGCGCGGACTCGTTGGGCTGGAAGGGCCTGTTACCATGCTGTAAATAAAATTTAAAAAATTTAAATTTAAAAATCAGCTGTAAACACAATAATGACAATGTACAAAATTAAACTGGGAAGAGACAGAACAGCACAGCACAGGAACAGGCCCTTCAGCCCATGATGTCTGTGTCAAGCACGGTGCCAAAACTAGTGAAATCTCTTCAGCCTGCACATGATCCATATCCCTCCATTCCTTGCACATTCATGTATCGATCTAAAAGCCTCTTAAATGCCACTATTGGATCTGCCTCCACCACCACCCCTGGCAGCCCGTTCCAGGCACCCACCACTGTGTGAAAACACTTGTCCTGCACATATCCCTTAACCATTCCCCTCTCACCTCAAATGCATGTCCTCCACCATAAGAAATCTCTCTAATTTAGGACTTACTTTTAGGCTACTGGCTTTGCATCAAATCTTACTATACATCTTGGTTTTGCTAATTTCTCCAGTACTTTTGTTAAAACTATTATAAGTAAAATATTCTGGAGTCACCTACCCATTTACTATAATTATCCTTTTAAGTTTCTTCAGACAAATTTTTTTTTGGAGCAGGAGCTTTGAAAAGAGGTGAGTCTCTGTGCGTGTGCTTGAGAGTTTCACCCTGCAAGACGCTAAAAGAGGCACATTTGCAAATTGTTACCAGTTGACTGGTTGATTAACAACAGCGAATAAAAGGAAGGTAGGTACAAGTGGAGTGGTCATTGTGTGAGTGGACCAGGGTTAGAGTGGAGCACTTGAGGTTTTATCTCAAGAGGCTTCAGCGAGAGGAGGCAGAGGCTAAGGCAAGTCTCTGGTAAGTTTCTTTCTTTCTCTGATTTTTCCTTTAGTGCCAGACCAGAGTAGTTGCAATGGTGCCAGGGTGAGTGGTCTGTTCAGCTTGTGAGATGTGGGAGTTCTGAGACACCTCCTGTCTCCCTGATAGCTACATGTGCTTGAGTTGCATCCAGCTGCAGCTCCTTACAGACAGTGTTAGGGAACTGGAGCTGCAGCTGGATGACTTTCGGCTCCTACGAGAGAATGAGAAGTTTATAGATAAGAGCTACAGGGAGGCAGTCACTCCTAAGCTTCAGGAGGCAGGTAGCTGGGTCACTGTCAGGAGAAGGAGAATAGGCAGGTAGTACAGAGAACCCCTGTGGCCGTTCCCCTGAATAACAGTATACTGCTTTGGATACTGTTGGGGACAGCAACCTACCAGGGGAAAGCCGTCTTTGGCACTGAGCCTGGTTATGTGGCGCAGAAGGGAAGGGGGAGGAGGGCGGTAGTGATAGGGGATTCCATAGTAAGGTGGCGGGGGGGGGGGGGGGGGTGCAGACAGGAGATTCTGTGGACATCATAGAGACTCCCGGATAGTATATTGCCTCCCTGGTGCTAGGGTCTGGGACGTCTCAGATCAGGCCCACAGCATTCTGAAGGGGGAGGGTGAACAGCCAGAGGTTGTGGTACAGATTGGTACCAATGACATAGGTAGGAAAAGCGATGAGGTCCTGAAGAGGGAATATAGGGAGCTGGGTAGGAAGCTGTAAAGCAGGACCTCAGGAGTAGTAATCTCTGGATTGCTGCCTGTGCCACGCACCAGTGAGGGTAAGAAAAGGATGATTTGGCAGATGAATGTGTGGCTGAGAAATTGGTGCAGGGGGCAGGGTTAAAGATCTGAGGATCATTGGGATCTGTTCTGGGGAACGTACGACCTGTACAAAAGGGATGGGTTACACCTGAACTGGAGGGGTCCAATGTTCTTGCAGACAGGTTTGCTAGAGCTGTTGGGGAGGGTTTAAACTAGTTCGGCAGAGGGATGGGAACCCAAGTGATAGGTCAGAGGTTGGTACATATATTGTACAAGTAGATGCAGCATGCAGAAAGACTGAGGAAGGAGAGGCAGCCGAAAAGGGTAAAGTTGCAGTCAGTTGGATGGGCTGAAGTGTGTCTAATGCGAGAAGTATCAGGAACAAGGCTGATGAACTTAGAGCGTGGGTAAGTATGTGGAACTATGACGTGGTGGCTATAACAGAGACTTGGCTGTCACAAGGGCAGGAATGGCTGCTGGATACTCCGGGGTTTAGATATTTCAAAAGGGTCAGGGATGGAGGTAAAAGGTGGGGGCATGGCTTTGCTGATCAGGGACAGTATCAGAGCTGTAGAAAGGGAGGATCTCCTGGAGGGATCGTCTACTGAGTCAGTGTGAGTGGCAGTCAGAATGGGAAGGGAGCGATCACTCTACTGGGAGTATTCTAGAGACACCCCAATAGCAGCAGAGACGCTGAGGAGCAGATCGGGAGGCAGATTTTGGAGAGGTGCAAAAATAACAGGGTTGTTGTCATGGGTGATTTCAACTTCCCTAATATTGATTGGCACCTCCTTAGTGCAAAGGGGATAGATGGGACAGAGTTTGTTCGGTGTGTACAGGAAGGATTCCTGACATAGTATGTGGACAGGCTGACTAGAGGAGAGGCCGGACTGGACCTGGTACTAGGCAACGAGCCTGATCAGGTTTCAGATCTCTCGGTGGGAGAGCATTTTAGTGACCATAACTCCTTGACCTTTACCGTAGCCTTGGAGAGGGATAGGAGCAGATGGTATGGGAAAGTATTTAACTGGGGGAGGGGGAATTAGATCTTATTAGGCAGGAACTTGGGAGTGTAAATTGGGAACAGATGTTCTTGGGGAAGTGCACAGCGGAAATGTGGAAATTGTTTAGGGAATACCTGCATGGGGTCCTGGATAGGTTTGTCCCATTGAGGCAGAGTAAGGATGGTAGAGTGAAGGAACTGTGGTTGACAAGTGACATAGAACATCTTGTCAAGAGGAAGAAAGAAGCTTACCTAAGGTTTAAAAAACAAAGATCCGACGTAGCTCTGGAGAGTTACAAGGTAGCCAAGAGGAAAGAATGTACTTGGGAGAGCTAGAAGGGGGCTTGAGAAGGCCTTGCTGAGTAAGATTAAGGAAAACCTTAAGGTGTTCTACACATGTTAAGAATAGGAGGATGACTAGAGTGAGGGTAGGACTGATCAGGGATAAGAGGAAACATGTGCCTGGAGTCAGAAGAGATAGGAGAGGTCCTTAATGAATACTTTGCTTCAGTATTCACCAGAGACCTTGACGTTTGTGAGGATGGCGTATAACAGGCTGATACGCTAGGGCCTGTCGACGTGAGGAAAGAGGATATGCTGGAACTTTTGAAAAACATTAGGATAGATAAGTCACTGGGGCTGGATAGGATATATCTAGGGTTATTTTGGGAAGTGAGGGAAGAGATTGCTGCACCTTTGGCGATGATCTTTGCATCTTCACCGGCCACAGGAGTAGTGCCAGATAATTGGAAGGTGGCAAATGTTGTTCCTTTGTTTAAGAAAGGGAGTAGGGATAACCCTGGGAATTACAGGCCAGTGAGTCTTACTTCAGTGGTGGGCATATTACTGGAGAAGATTCTTGGAGAATCCTATGGGCATTTGGAGAAGCATAGGCTGATTAGGGACAGTCAGCATGGCTTTGTGAGGGGCAGGTTGTGCCTCATGAGCCTGATTGAATTCTTTGAGGATGTGACAAAGCACATTGATGAAGGGTGGGTTAGTAAGTTTGCAGATGACATGAAGGTTGGTGGTGTTGTGGATAGTGTAGAAGGTTGCTGTAGGTTACAACAGGACATTGATAGGATACAGAGCTGGGCTGAGAAGTGGCAGATGGAGTTCAACCCAGAAAAGTGTAAAGTGATACACTTTGGAAGATCAAATTTGAAGGCAGAATACAAGGTTAATGGCAGAACTCTTAGCAGTGTGGAGGAACAGAGGGATCTTGGGATCTACGTCCATAGATCCCTCAAGGGATAGTGTTGTTAGAAAGGCATGTTGGCCTTCATTAGTCGGGGTATCGAGTTCAAGAGCTGCGAGGTAATGTTGCAGCTCTACAGAACTCTGGTTAGGCCACACTTGGGAGTATTGTGTTCAGTTCTGGTTGCCTCATTGTAGGAAGGATGTGGAAGCTTTAGAGAGGGTGCAGAGGAGATTTACCAGGATGCTGCCTGGATTGGAGAGCATGTCTTGATAGGTTGAGCGAGCTAGGCTTTTCTCTTTGGCGAGAAAGAGGATGAGAGATGACTTGATAGAGGTGTACAAGATGATAAGAGGTATAGATCGAGTGGACAGTCAGACTTTTTCCCAGGGCGAAAATGGCTAACACGAGGGGGCATAATTTTAAGGTGATTGGAGGAAGGTATGGTGGGGGGGGGGGGGGGGGGGGGGGGGGGTATGTCAGAGGTAACTGTTTTGTACAGAGAATGGTGGGTGCGTGGAACACACTGCCAACATAAGTGGTGGAGGCAGATACATTAGGGACATTTAAGAGACTCTTAGATAGACACATGAATGAGGGGGCTATGTGGGAGGGAAGGGTTAGATAGATCTTAGAGCAGGATAAAATGTCAGCACAACATTGTGGGCCAAAGGGCCTGTACTATGCTGTAATGTTCTATGTTCTTAACTTAGTTTTAATGTAACCATGCTTTGGCTGGGAGAACTTTTAATCAGAAGCAAGAGTGAATTGCATCTGGGAGCCAGGAGTCACAACACTGCATTAGACAAAACATGCTGGAGTGATGGATGAATTTTGGTATCTAGCTCCAGTAAATACCAAATTTTAAGCCATCCATAGTGTAGCTACAGCAAGAACCAATGCAATCTATCTACTGTGGGTAATGTATGTACAAAAGTTGAGACAGGAATGAATCTCAAGCTTTCAAACAAAGAACTTCAACGCATAAATTCCCAGTCAATTCAAATACATAGTATTTAACCATAGAACCATACAGCACAAAACAGGCCCTTCGGCCCACCGTGTCGTGCCATCCATCAGACCACCCTCACACTACCTAACCCCTTCCTCCCGCATATTCCTCTATCACACATTCCTCCATATGCCTATCCAACAAGCTCTTGAACCTGTTCAATGTATCTGCCTCCACCACCACCCCAGGCAGTGCATTCCATGCACCAACCACTCTCTGGGTGAAAAACCTCCCTCTGACATCTCCCCTGAACCTCCCACCCATAACCTTAAAGCCATGACCTCTCGTCTTGAGCATTGGTGCCCTGGGAAGGAGGCGCTGACTGTCTACTCTATCTATTCCTCTCCTCTCAATATTTTATATACCTCTATCATGTCTCCTCTCATCCTCCTCCTTTCCAGTGAATAAAGCCCTAGCACCTTAAGCCTCTCCTCATATTCAATACCCTCCAATCCAGGCAGCATCCTGGTAAATCTCCTCTGCACCCTCTCCAATGCCTCCACATCCTTCCTATAATGAGGCGACCAGAACTGAACACAGTACTCTAAATGTGGCCTAACTGGAGTTTTGTAAAGCTGCATCATAACCTCGCGGCTCTTAAACTCAATCCCATGATTTATGAAAGCCAACATCCCATTGGCCTTCTTAACTGCTCTTTCCACCTGTGAGGCAACTTTCAACGAACTGTGAATATGAACCCCCAGATCCCTCTGCTCCTCCACACTGCCAAGTACCTTGCCATTTACCCTGTACTCTGCCCTGGAGTTTGTCCTTCCAAAGTGTACCACCTCACACTTCTCCGGATTGAACTCCATCTGCCACTTGTCAGCCCAGCTCTGCATCCTATCAATATCCCTCTAAGCTCCGACAGCCCTCCACACTATCCACTACACCGCCTATCTTAGTGTCGTCCGCAAACTTACTAACCCAGCCCTCCACCCCCTCATCTAAGTCATCTATAAATATCACAAAAAGTAGAGGTCCCAGAACCGATCCCTGCGGGACACCATTAGTCACTGCCTTCCAATCCGAGGGCACTCCTTCCACCACAACCCTCTGCTTTCTACATGCAAGCCAATTCCTAATCCACACAGCCAAGCTTCCTTGGATCCCTCAGCCTCTGACCTTCTGAAGAAGCCTACCATGAGGAACCTTATCAAATGCTTTACTAAAATCCATGTAAACCACATCCACCACACTGCCCTCATCAATCTTCCTGGTCACCTCCTCAAAGAACTCTATCAGGCTTGTGAGGCAAGATCTTCCCTTCACAAAGCCATGCTGGCTGTCCCTAATCAGTCCATGATTCTCTAGGTGTTCATAAATCCTATCCCTTAGAATCCTTTCTAACAGCTTACCCACCACAGACGTGAGACTCACCGGTCTATAATTCCCTGGCCTATCCCTATTACCTTTTTTGAACAAGGGGACCATATTCGCAATCCTCCAATCCTCCGGCACCATCCCCGTAGACAACGAGGACTCAAAGATCCTTACCAGCGGTTCAGCAATCTCCTCCCTAGCCTCTCGAAGCAGCCTGGGGAAAATCCTGTCAGGCCCCAGAGATTTATCTGTCTTAATATTATTTAACAACTTCAACACATCCTCTCTCTTGATATCAACAACCTCAAGAACATTACCCCTACCAGCACTCCCTTCCACATCATCAAGACCCCTCTCCCTGGTGAATACCGATGAGAAGTACTCATTGAGAACTTCTCCCACTTCCGCCGCCTCCAGGCAAATTCTCCCACCTTTGTCCTTAATCGGACCTACCTTCACCCTAGCCATCCTCCTACCCTTCACGTACTTGAAAAAGGCCTTGGGATTTTCCTTAACCCTACTAGCCAAAGCCTTTTCATGTCCCCTTCCAGCTCTCCTCAGCCCTTTCTTAAGTTCCTTCCTCGCTACCCTATCTTCCTCACGGGCCCTGTCTGAACCTTGCTGCTTATACCTCACGTATGTTACCTTCTTCTCCCTAACAAGTCATTCCACCTCTCTCGTCACCCACGGTTCCTTCACCCTGCCATTCCTTCTCTGCCTCACCGGGACATATTTATCCCTAACATTCTGCATAAGATCCCTGAATATCGACCACATCCCCATGGTACATTTTCCTTCAAAAAGGACATCCCAATTTATGCTATTTAACAAAGCAAGTCATATTTTTTTTTAAAAAACTAGATTACATATGAAGTCACTTATTGATCATTATAGCAGCACTCATTATGGTTATTTTGAAAAGCTATTTTTAAATGTACTTCAGTTTCTGCATGATCCAACTTTAGATTGATGTATCAAATGAACAGGGTAACCACATTTATAGAAAGAAATTTGCCTCAAAATGTTTTATAGTCAAGTACTTCTGAAGTGTAATTATTGTCATCATGTAGGAAATGCAGTAGTCAGTTTGCTATTCGTGGGAGTTGAGTGCCCAAGGTAACAATGACCAGAAAAGCTGTCTTAGTGATTTTTGATTGACAAACATATTGGCCAGGACACTGAGAGCACTCCCATGATCTTTAAAATTACCCCATGGAATTTTTTTTTAAACACACAGCTGAAAGGATGGGTGGGCCCCACAGCTGGTTTAATGTCCCATCTGAAATAGAAGCATCAGTACTACCCAGAGCAGAACACAAACTACTGGAGGAACTCTGCGTCAAGCAGCATCTGTGGAGGCATCAGGACCTAATGCAGGGTCTCAACCCAAAACGTTGACCACCCCCTTGCTACCATGGATGCTGCTTGACCTGCTGAGTTCCTCCAGTTTTTATTTTGCTCTAAATCTCAGCATCTGTAGTCTCCTGTGTCTCTCGTGCTACCCAGACACCTGGCTGCACTATACTGCTCTATAAATTAGGATTCTGTGGCAAATCAGGTTAAATGGCATTCGAAAAGGATGTGGAAATTTTCAGTTATTTTTATTTACCAATGCCAAAAAATAAACACTGCCATCTGTTCTATCCTTTCAGCCACTAGAGTCTGCACTTAATTCTAAAACTAAACATCCTACATCTATTTTACTAACAAATTAACCAGTCTTTTAAATTGCCATGGATTTCTCTTCACTGCCTGCAATCAGCCCACAGTGTCCTCTGTACATTCATGTGTCCTCTGAGCCCATTACTTCATACTTGCTGGTCATCAATTGCTTCCTGTTCATTGACCAAGCCTGTGCAACTACCTCTGGATTGGCTACCACACAATCTGGAAAACAGCCCCATGGACATTATTCTATTCGAGCCTCCAACATACTTCCTTGTATGTGGTCATTGATGACCCACTTGGACATCTCACATAACATTAGCCTTTACAGTTTACCTCCCATTAATGCATGATTGTGACCCAATGCTTTGCCATACAGCCAGTGGGTCTGTGAACAAATGTGGGACAACATCATTTCATACTGGATGATGTCCACTGCCCCATCCATGAGTGCAATTACTGTAAACATGCAATAAACAAATCATTTCTCTCCACAGATGCTGTTTGACCTGCTGAAACTTCCAGCTTTTTGTTTCTCTCTCACCTTCAAGACGCTTTGGCAGAAATGTTAAAGTGTCAGAATCACAGAGTTATACAGCATGGAAACAGGCCCTTCAGCCCAACTTGTCCATGCTGACCAAGTTGCGTGCCTGAGCTCGTCCCACTTGTCTGCATTTGGCCCATATCCACTGAAATCTTTCCTAACCATGTATCTGTCTAAATGTCTTTTAAAATTGCAATTATACCTGCCTCTACCACTTCTGTTGGCAGCTCATTCCACATACCCACCACCCTCCGTGTGGAAAAAGATGCTCCTTAGGTTCCCTTTAAATTTTTCCCCTCTCACCTCAAGTCTATGCCCTCTGGTTCTAGGCTCCCCTATGTTGGGAAAAAGACTGTGGCCATTCACCTTATCCATGAACTGCATGATTTTATATACCTCCAGAAGGTCACCCCTCAGCCTCCTGTGCTCCAGGGGGAAAAAAAAATCTGGTCTATCCAGTCTCTCCTTGTAACCCAAACACTTCAGTTCCATTAGCATCCTTGTGAATCCTTTCTGCACCCTTTCCAGCTTAATGACGTCCCTTCTATAACTCAGCAACCAGAATTGTACAAAATACTCCAAGGGTGGCCTCACCGATGTCTTGTACATTTGTAACATGATGTCCCAACTCTTGTACTCAGTGCCCTCTCTGAAGGCAAGTGTGCAAAATGCCTTCTTCACCATAGTCTGCCTCTCTCGCCACTTTCAGGGAACTATGCACTTGTACCCATAGATCTCTCTGTTCCATAACACCCTTCAGGGACCTGCCATTTACTGTGCAAACCCTACCCTGGTTTAACCTGGTTCAAAAGGTCCCAAAATGCAACATCTTGGACTTGTCTGAGTTAAATGCCATCTGCCATTCCTTGGCCCACTTTCCCAGTTGATCTGGATGGGACCAATATTCTCTCAAATATACAATCAGTATCTCATTTTTATTTTATTCAAAAAAGGTTTTCAAGTGTCAACTTCCATACTCCCGGTTGTATTAGCTCTTTTTATCCCGAAAAGTTGGTCAATTTATTTGCTAGATACAGTTGCTGAAGGAAATCAAGGTCCTGCTCCCTTACAAATATCACTTCCAACTGGGAAGGCATGCTAGTGGCAAGCAACATTTCAATTCCTCACAGAAGCACAAAACAAACCTGAATGTTTCAGACTGGAATGTAATTAACTTACTGTTTCTGGCATCACCACTGTAGTCACTCCATCGACCTCAGGGGATGGGGTCGTGGGAGCAGCCAGCTCCATCTCCAGTATTTCACTGCTGTTAACTCCTGAAGATCCCCCGTTGAGACTTTCATCACTCTCACCTTCTTTTGCTTCAGATAAAATATTGAGCATTTGACAAATGTGATATTTTGATTTCATACACACTTCTTGTTGGAGGAATTACTTTCCCCATTCTTACTAATGATTTTGCTTTTCTCTCATTTACACCGGACTGTGCAATGAGGGGTAAAGGCATTCAATCTGGGAATAGATTTGTTTTTAATAAAGCAGCAGCTTCAAAAAGCCAGTCATGAATTTATGAAATTGTGCCAATGCCTTTGATCTTGGCAACTATAAACTTGCACACGAGCCTTCTGTGATACCATATTTAGTACACTGGAACTGATAGTTTTGAATAGTGAAATCATTCCTAAAGGCTCTATTCAAGTATTAGCATTAGCAGAATTTTAGTAATGTGACAATACCGAGTAACTGACTGAAACAATGGAAATAGAAGGGTGCTTCTGGGGGGTACAGACAGGTATAAGTGACTGTGGAAAATTGACGTAATACACTTTGAAGAACAAAAGGAAAAGTGTTTTTTTTCCAAAAAGTGGCAGGAGATTGAAAAATGTTGGTGCTCAGAGGAACCTGCTGTATATAGATCACTGAAGGTTAGCGTGCAGGTTTGGCACCCAGTTATGTATGTGGATTTTATTGCTTTGAAAGACATATTACAATTATGGGGCCTTGGTGAGATGGCACCTGGAATAGTACGTGGAAGGAATGTCTCCCTAGTTACGGAAAGATACTCTTGCAATAGACTTCAGATTGATTCTTGGTATGGCAGATGTGTTGCATGAGAAGAGCATGTGAACTGGGCCTGTACCCTTTAGGGTTTAGGAGAGTGAGTGATAACCTCATTGAAATACACAAAATTCCTATGTGGCTTGGGAGGATGAATGCAAGGATGACATTTCCTCTGGCCGTCAGTCTCAAGACAAGTCAGCAATTCAGGATAAAAATTTCTTCATCCAAAAGGCAGTGAATCTTTGGAATTTTTTCCACTAGAGGGCAGTGGAGTCTCAGGCACAGAGTATATTCAAGGCAGACGTAGCTAGATTTTTGCACGTTATATTATGGGCATCTGTGGACATGGGCAGGAAAGTGCTGCCAAGGTAATCATATACCTAATTGGCAGACCAGACACGAATGGAGACAATAGACTGCAGATACTGGAATCTAGGGCAACAATCAATCTGCTGGAGGAACTCAGAGGTTCGAGGAGCATCTGTGGGGTAGGTGGGGAAGAATTGATGATGTTTCAGGTCAAAACCCTGCATAAGGACAAAGTGCAGATTGCTGGTATAAAGGGGAGGGGAAGTGGTGGGAGAGAGGCCAGAAATGATTGGTGGACTGAGAGCAGTGGGGGGTGGGGTTTGGATGAGGGGCAGATCAAGCCAGGCAGCTTATTTATCTATGCCTCTCATAATTTTTTTATGCTCCTCTATCATATCATCCCTCAGCCTCCTTCACTCCAAGGATACCAAGCCCAGCCTATCCAAATCTCCCCACAACTAAAGCTCTCCAGTTTAGGTAATATCCTGGTGAATCTCCACTGCACCCTCTCCAGCACAACCACATCCTTCCTACAGTGTGGTGACCAGAACTGCACACAGTGCTCTGAGTGCGGTCTAACCAGTGTTTTGTAAAGCTGCAACATAATATCCCAACTCTTATATCTACCTTGTTGTGACTTTGCACTGCACTTTCTCTGTACTGTTATTGTTTTTACCTGTACTACATCAATGCACTCTGTACTGACTCAATATAACTGCACTGTGTAATGAATTGGCCTGTATGAACAGTATGCAAGACAAGTTTTTCCACTGTACCTCAGTACAAGTGACAATAATAAACCAATACACCCCAACCTACGAAAGCAAGCATGCCATACGCCTTCTTCACCACCCTATCGACTTGTGTTGCTACTTTCAGGGAACTATGGATTTGAACCCCAAGGTCTCTGCTTATCAACATCCTTAGCACTCTACCATTTATTGTATATGTACTATCCCATTTGGTTTCCCAAACTGAATCACCTCACACTTGAGATTAAATTCCATCTGCCAACACTCTGCCCAACTTTCCATTGGATCTACATCATGCTGTAGCCTTAGACAATCTTCCTCACTATCCACAACACAACCAATTTTCATGTCATCTGCAAACTTACTAATCATAGCTCATACATGCACATTGCAGTCATATGTATATAGAACAAACAACAAAGGTCAACACTGGTCCCTGCAGTACACCATCAGATGCAGATTTCCAATCAGAGAACATCCTTCCACCATTACCCTCTGTCTCCTATCATAAAGCCAATTTTGGATCCAATTCGCCAGATCCCATGTGCCTACAACGTCTGGGCCAACCTAACATGTGAGACCTTATATATTTAATTTTATTTCTCTTATCAACTTTCTCCATTACCATCAAAAGACTATTGTTAATCTAATATGATTTGCCTTTAATAGATCCATGTTGGCTTTCTCTAATCAATTCGCATTTCTAAGTGACTGCTAATTCTGTCTGTGTTATTGTTTAGAGCTTTCCCTGTCACTGGTCTGTCACTACTGCCCTATACCCCTTTTTGAACAAGGGTGTGACATTTTCAATTTTCTATTCCTTGGGTATCACCTATGAAGCTGCTGATGCTTGGAAGATTACGGTCAGGACACCTATCGTTGAACTATTACAGATGACAAAAATCAGTGCACCTTTCTTACTATGTGTCACAGACATCACCATATCTTGCACCTTCTTGTATCTGTTCAAAGACTGTCGCAATTCTTCAATCTTCCGATCCTGCAAAAGAATATCGTAGCAATTGTCATACATGCAAAACATGGTAATGTACAAAAGCTCCAGAGGCAGTTTTTCCCCTGCATGGGTTGGAGAGATATTGGAAGGTTTTACCTGACAGTCTCAAACAGATACCTTCATGTGGGCAAAACTCATAGCGAAGATCAGGGACCATAAATTATGAAATATGCTCTGTTGCAAAATGCCAGGATTATATATGCTACAGACTGCAATCCAAAGTTACCCCCAACACCTGCAATAAACATTGGGCAGTGATTGCCATTGGATGTAGACAAATAAGTGGTGGTTTAGTGTGGTGTAGCAGTGACTATTGAATACTTTGTTAAAGACCAACTAAGTGATTTCAGCTGTAGTCCTGATCCTGATGATTTGGGACTTTCTTCTTCATCACACCGATCTGAACAACGCAATTTCATCAAATCCAAGTAGCCGTTAAAAGATGATACTCAAACCGTATTAGCCAATTACCTGACTTGTTTTGAGTTGCAGTGTGCTGGTCTTTTAAGTATCACATTTAAAAAGGGCAGATTTCATCCTTGCATCGCAATCGCCAGAAAGCACTCAAATGGCAGACACCATCTGCTGAGAAGAATAAGTGAAAGGCTTGGAATGGGAGGCTCTATTCCCCAGTAAAACAGTGTGGAAGGGAAGGGGATGAGGGTCCACTCTATGATGGACAGTGGAGAAGTGGTTTGGTGGGGAGAGTGGGAGAAATGAGGCTCCATTTCCCATTGGACTGGTGAAGGGTTAGAATTCACAATTATTTTTGTCACATTATCAATCAAGGGATTTGAAACCAAGACCATCCGGCTGCTAGGTTTTGCAATCCGTACAGAACCTGAAGCTTTTCCACTGCCTACTGTATGAACAGAGTTCACCCTACCTAAAGGCAGCTTCACCCACATGGACTGCACTGGTTGAAGTAACATACCTCCATTTCCAAGGCAACTCGGTAAGGGAATCAAACCCTGCAGAAGTTACCCACATCTCATGAATGAATCAAAATAATCTTCAAATTCAGAAACCTTACCTTCTCCTCATTTGCTGCCATCAAAGATTCAACAGCCTTCTTCATTTTATGGACCTCAAGATCTGAAAATATCAGGAACAGAACTCAACATGATAACTTTATGTTTGTATGCTGTAATGATCTCCAAAAACCATGCTGGCATGCCATATATCGTCCTTGCTTTAATAGAACATATATTAGCCACATTCTTTAAAGGCAAAAGGCAGTTTTGATGAATGTTCCTTTAATGAAAATAAAGTCACGTAGTACTTTAACCTTAAGCACATTAAAAACATTAAACATGTTAGATTACATGCAGTAAATATGCATTCACAAGCAGCTCATCCTCTGATGCACGTGTGTTTTCAGTTGATGAGAACCAGAACTAAGTACATTTATACACACATGTATTCTTTAAAGCAGCACCTTTTTAAAAAAAAAATCTGAACTTATTTTCACTTTCAATTTTATATCTACATCTCTGCACAATGTGGAAACTTGATGAAAGAGTACAAGCAGGTGAAATGGTGACAATTGGGAAGTGCTAACCACAGCAGGGTTCGGATCACAGCAGGAACAGTAAATGAATGTGAAGAATCAAAGACAAATCAGCAGGATTGGATCAAGGAAAAATTCTGAATGATTAAGGCGATCCAGTTAAAAACAGCAAAAAGATAGCAGAACGAGGCGATCAATTGGTAACTGGCAATCTTTAAATAATTTGCAAAAATTTATATTCTTAGAAGGCAAAAAGGGGTGCAGCAAAGTACGAAGGTTTGTACAATCTAAAATTTTAAAAAAGTAATGGTTAAGGCTAGCTGAAATACAAGTATTTTAACAATTGTATAAAAATAAAACAGATTAAGAATGAGGGTTTGAGGGGGATGTTGGCTTGACAGATTAAATATTTTCAGTTTATCAAAATAGTGAAAATGCAACTGTACGAGGAGTAGAATACAAAATTCATGGAGTTAAATGGTAGAAAAAAAAACATTTAGCTCTGGAGGAAATCTTTAAAAAAACGAGGACAGGTCACCATGCTCTGTTACCAAATAGCATGCACTGTCAACAGCACATCTGGAACGAAGAGTTGCCAAAACCAAATTGTTCAAAAAAGAAAGCAAGCTAGGTAACACAGAGCAGCAAGTTCCACAGTTAAAGACAAACTCTCAGAATCATTATTAAAATTAGTGAGAGTTTAGATTTTGAAAGATTTCCTGCACTAATTCAATAAAAGGCAGCACATTTGACCAACCGAGATCTATATTTAAGGTGGGAGAGAGAGAGAAAAATTACATATGCAGAAGATTGTTTTGATTCATTTTCAGGATCCGGGTGGTGATTACAGCCTATCCCACAAGAGAGACACATCAGCTTAAAGAAAAAACTGGAGGAGGAAAGAACAACACTACAAAATGTTTTGAATGGAATGATACTTGATTAAGGGTTAAATTAAGAGTTACATTACAGAAACCAGAATAATAGCAGAAAATACTGGAAATCCTCAATATGTCAAACAGCATCTGTAGAAGAAAAAGACTTAGGTTCTGATGAAAGTTCATCAACCAGAAACAGTAACCGTGTTTCAGTCTCCACATATGCTGCCCCATCTGTTAAGGATTTCCAGCATCTTCGGACTATTTCAGATTTCCAGCACTTGCAATTCTTTTGATACTGGATTACAGAAAGCAAAATCGCAGTGCCTGATTCTTTGATCCTAACTTTAAAAATGCATCCAAAGACATCAACTGCCCTGAAATTCTCAAAACTGGCAGAGCAGATGTAACATAAATTGAAGGACCTTGAGCCTCCATACGAGAGAAGGACATTTAGCTAATTCTGTAAGTGTAAATTGAAAAACAAAGATAGTGGTTTTGACTCTGTTACGGACTCAGTGAACGTCCCTTTAAGATAGTGTGTGTGTGTGTGTGTGTGTGTGTGGCATGCTTACGTCAACAGAAGATAACGGACGTAATGACATTGTTGAAGAAGTCAGTCGAAGAGAGAGAGAGAGAAAAGGGAGAGACACACCAGCCTGCTAGTTTCTCTATCGATGGATGAGAAACAATAACTGTGTCTGCCACTGAAATCCATGTATGGAAATTGGAAGTAATCCAGTGGAGTTCACTTTGTTGCTGACCTGTAAAAGGAAACAGGTATTTGTGTGGACGACCACGATTCGGATGCTTTTCGGGGTGAGGAAGTCACTACCGAGTAAACACTGAAGTGTTGTTTGGGTTCCATCGTGGAACATTTGGATTTCGTATTTACTCTCCCTACGCTCTCTACATCTACGTCTTATCTTCAGTCAACGGTGGTTGTTGAAGAAGCCTTTGCTCATGTTTCACCTTATGGCTTGCGGAACTGAACTTTAAGAACCATTCCTGGACTTGGAGTTTGGGACTTTGCCACACACACACACACACACACACACACACACACACACACGAAGAGTTTAAGTTTTGGGGTTAATGTTCAAGGTTTAACATTTTTGAATTCTAACATACTAACATTTTCACTTTTATTTTTTGTATTATCGTAAGTAGTGATTAATAAAATAGTTTTTAACACTGAATCATGACTCAGTGTGTTTCTTTTGTTGCTGGTTCGTGACAACTCTCACTGTGAACTCATTTCTCTTTGTGCCAACTCTATTGCCTGTCAAAAAGGACTATGTTCGTAAAATAATGTACTGAGATTGTCTTTCTATACAAAACCAACATCAGAAATGTTTGTTATTTTGATGGTGCAGCATTATTACTTCTGCCCTGTGGGCGATACAACTAATAACTATTAATTCCAACATGAAGAAATGCAATGAGCAGTCATGCAAAGATTTAAAAACAAATCAGTATAAAACCGTAACTGTGATTCATCTGTAACCTTTAGCATGTTACTTACAACATCTAGCATTTAAACTATATTTATGCTGCAAGTACGATACAGGTGACACTCACGTTACGGCCGGTTGGGTAACAAATTCCACAAACCACTTCCCAAAAATTTGAGATGCGTAATAAAATCCACTCACAGAATGTGTGAATAAAGTAGATAAATACACATTTTTTCCCCAACTCGTGCTGCTTGGTGCACATGTAGATGGGTGCAGCTTCCCATTATGGAAAAATCGCTATACCGACCATTTTCTAGGAACGCAAATCCCCCTATAACGCAGGGGTCACTGTATTAGAAAAGGCACTTGCAGTCCATCAGTTCAATTATGTTTGGTTATTTCTGTTCAAAATTATATATGATCATATTTAAACACATCCAAAGCAGAAGACAACTTGTGCAATGAATCCCCACTTTCCTCAACATCCCATCATACTAATATTAATTTAAAGGATTTCAAACTACTTTAATCCACCATCCAACAACAGATGTGTTTAAAGGATGTATAAACCCAAAATTTTTTCAACTAGCTAATTTTATCCTCAACTTCAAAGTTACAACTAAAGATTACAGATGAAGGCAGTAGGTTTTGAAGGTTCTCAACTGAACATGCAAATTGCTGCAATGGGGTGGCATAGCAACACTGTAAGCACACAGCTACAACCGTCACACATTCACCGAACAGACACCAAGGCCTTACTTTTCTCCTTCAGCTTCTTTTTATAACTTTCCTCTGTGCAGGAAATTCACACAGGTCATGTAACACAGGTACAAGAAAGAGCAGTCTGTTAGTTTACAAAAATAAGTGGGTAAATTTAAAACTAGATGCTTGTTGCTGCTTATGAAAATATTTGAATATTTATGTAAAACTTAAAAAAAAATTCTCTGCAAAGATTAAAACAGTATTCAAGGTTCAAAAACATATTAAGTTGGCACAAAAATGGAAGAAGAAATACAAGGGTTAAATACTGATACAAGTGCCATAGAACAAGTAGGAATAGGTGATTACATGAATAATGTTAAAATCTTTAATGGAAGATAAATGCTAACACACATTATAGACAGATCAATGTCAACCCAAATGAATATGACCTCTGGGACACAAAGACTTTCTATTCAAAATCCAAACTAAAAGTTCCAGTTTTTCTTCATGAATGAATAAAGAAAAATGTCTCTTACCAGCCCCACTATCACTTTCATCCAATTCAGTTTTGCAATTCAACTCAGACAACAGCCTCTTGATCTCAATGTCCTTCTCCTCCAGTTGTTCCTTCAGTTGCACCAACTCATCCTGTATCACAAAATTGAATAATATTTCGATCAAGAGTTATGGAAAGGATTAAAAAAAGATTATGCTCTTATAGCTTAAGAGCATCTTGGTCTAATCTTCACTGTAATCACGGCACAATTTTCACGCAGGATTTAACTTGTATCTGGCTATTACTTTCCATTTAAAGAACGTTTTTTCTCAAGTATCATTTTCCAGTTTACAGTGTGGGCGAGTCATGGACCACAGATTTTGTGGGTCAAGGGTTTGCATTTCAAAAATATGTAATGCTATTTATCATAAACTGGTGACAAATGCAATTTCAGCACGACAATGGAATGCAGACCATTCTTTCAATGTCCTCCCTTTGTCAGCCCACCCTTACATCAATGGGCAATAATTTGTGTTCCAAGAACCAAGACAAATAAGTGCAATCTTGTGTGGAGCTATCAACTTTTAACCAACTGAACTTTCCCAAGTAAAATTTTTTGAAAACTTCTTGCATCAAATTCCCAAACCAGGTTAAGGTTAGAGAAACATTATTCAAAATATGGGGTTCTTAATATTCCTAATATGCTTCCAAGAAATGGGTTGGGAGCAGTTCTCTACATACAAGTGACCACTTTTAATGCAAGAAAGGCAAGTCACTTATCCCTTAAAATCTCACTATGTCACAACTAGCTAATTTAGAAGGCTTAAAGTTAATTATTAATTTGATGAAGAATAATTTCACATTAACTTCTTATGGCAGAGAAAAAAAAAATTGGAAAAAAATACGAACCACAGAAGTTTGTTCCTCTAATGCTGTAACACACATTACAATATAATTGCATCTTTAATTCTACTCTTCTGGATTGGTAGATTATTCTGAATGTTCATTTTTCAAAACCTACTTTAATTTTATGACCAACTTAAAAATTGATGCTCTCTAGCCCTCCTGACCTACTTTTATTTCCAAAATATACAATTCGTACCTCTACGTCCTTTTCTTTTTAAAACCACTTTCTCCAGACTGTAGAGCTTAAATTTCTAATATTTCTAACAGCACATTCTCATGATCAAATTTGTTGCACTGTTATACACTTGCCAATGTATATAAACGTTTTGAAGTGTAAAAATCAAAAACTGAACATAGTATGATCAAGAATTCATAGACAAAAAAATGCAGCTGCTGGAATCTGGAGCAAAAAACATGCTGCTGGAGGAATTCAGTGGGTCAGGCAGCATCTTTGAAGTCAAAGACAGAGTTGACGACACTAAGATAGGCGGATAGTGTGGAGGGCTGTCGGAGCTTACAGAGGGATATTGATAGGATGCAGAGCTGGGCTGACAAGTGGCAGATGGAGTTCAATCCGGAGAAGTGTGAGGTGGTACACTTTGGAAGGACAAACTCCAGGGCAGAGTACAGGGTAAATGGCAAGGTACTTGGCAGTGTGGAGGAGCAGAGGGATCTGGGGGTTCATATTCACAGTTCGTTGAAAGTTGCCTCACAGGTGGAAAGAGCAGTTAAGAAGGCCAATGGGATGTTGGCTTTCATAAGTCGTGGGATTGAGTTTAAGAGCCGCGAGGTTATGATGCAGCTTTACAAAACTCTAGTTAGGCCACATTTAGAGTACTGTGTTCAGTTCTGGTCGCCTCATTATAGGAAGGATGTGGAGGCATTGGAGAGGGTGCAGAGGAGATTTACCAGGATGCTGCCTGGATTGGAGGGTATTGAATATGAGGAGAGGCTTAAGGTGCTAGGGCTTTATTCACTGGAAAGGAGGAGGATGAGAGGAGACATGATAGAGGTATATAAAATATTGAGAGGAGAGGAATAGATAGAGTAGACAGTCAGCGCCTCCTTCCCAGGGCACCAATGCTCAAGACGAGAGGTCATGGCTTTAAGGTTATGGGTGGGAGGTTCAGGGGAGATGTCAGAGGGAGGTTTTTCACCCAGAGAGTGGTTGGTGCATGGAATGGAGGCAGATACATTGAACAGGTTCAAGAGCTTGTTGGATAGGCATATGGAGGAACGTGAGATAGAGGGATATGCGGGAGGAAGGGGTTAGGTAGTGTGAGGGTGGTCTGATGGATGGCACGACACGGTGGGCCGAAGGGCCTGTTTTGTGCTGTATGGTTCTATGGTTCTATGATATCAGGTTTCAAACATTGCGTCAACTATCCCTTTGCCTCCGTAGACGCTGCCTCACCCACTGAGTTCCTCCAGCAGCCTTTTTTTTTAAAATCAAGAATACTATTGAATATTTTAACATTTGTCTTAATGAATTTGATATATTGTTTTAATATTGAGTGCAGATCCTACCATTATTCCCAGGTTTCCTTTTAAATCCTCCTATGCTAATTCAACTTAGGCATGCTGCACTTCCGGCTGTATCCAATTCTGTGCATATCTGTATCACTTTTGCCAGTTTATCTACACTATCCAAATCAAACTGTTACTTTGCAAAGTGGTTTATTATAGTCACGTGTACTGACGTACAGTGAAAAACTGTTTTGCATGCCAATCCATACAGATCATTTCATCACATCAGCGCATTGTGGTAGTACAAGGGAAAACAGTATCAGGATGCAGAATAATGTTTACCAGTTACAGAGAAAATGTGGTGCAGGCAGACAATAAGGTGGCAAGGTCATAGCGAGGTAGATTGTGAAGTCAAGAGTTCATTTTGTTGTACTAGGGGACCATTCAATAGTCTCATAACAGTGGGGTAGAAGCTGTCCTTGAGCCTGGTGGTACATGCTTACAGGCTTTTGTCTCTTCTGCCCGATTGGTTGGTTGGGGGGGGGGGGGGGGGGTGGTGGGTGCAGGCAGAAGAGAGACTGTCCAGGGTGCGTAGGGTCTTTGCTTACATTGGCTGCTATACCGAGGCAGTGAGAAGTGTAGACACAAAGGGAGGCTGTGTTCTGTGATGTGCTCAGCTGTGTCCACAACTCTCTCCAGTTTCTTGCAGTCTCAGGCAGAAGATACAAAGCAGTGATGCATCTGGATAGGATGCTTTCCATGATGCATCTGTAAAAATTGGCGAGGGTCAAAGGGGACACGCCAAATTTCTTTAGACTCCTGAGGAAGTAGAGGCACTGGTGAACTTTCTTGGCCATGGCGTCTATTTGGTTGGACCATGACAGGCTATTGGTGATGTTCACTCCTAAGAACTTGCAGCTCTCAACCCTCTCCACCTCAGCTCTGTTGATGTACTACTCCATTTTACCATTCCCTTAAAGTTTAACATGCTTACAAATGGCTTCACTTTGCAGAGTAAAAACAGCAGCCATGTCCAATCAGAAACATGACTTGCTCAGTTAGACTATTACAATTCCGGCCACTGTCTGTAAAGAGTTTATATGTTCTCCCTGTATCCGAGTGGGTTTCCTCCGGGTGCTCCGGTTTCCTTCCACATTCCAAAGACGTACGGGTTAGGAAGTTGTGGGTATGCTATGTTGGCGCCAGAAGCGTGGCGACTCTTGTGGGCTGCCCCCGAGAACATTCTACAGAAAAAATGCATTTTACTGTGTGTTTTGATGTACATATGACTAATGAAGAAATCTTATTTTATTGTATCTTATCCACATCTACACCATTCCATTTATGTTACTTAACCCAGCCATATTTTACCACTAGCTCCCTTGGTTTTCATGATGAAAAACACTGATGCTGGAGGAACTCAGCAGGCCAGGCAGCATCCGTGGAGTAAAGTAAGCGGTCAACGTTTCAGGTCAGGATCCTTCTTAAGGACTGAAGAGAGGAAAAGGGGAAGCCCAATATATAGGAGAGAAAAGCAGAGCAGTGATAGGTGGACAAAGGAGGGGAGATTGGGTGGGCACAAGGTGGTGATAGGTAGATGGAGGTAAGAGACAGTGCTAGGTAGGAGGGAAGAGCACCTGCCTATCACTCCTCCCACCCTGCCTCTTGCAAGGATGCAATCCCTTTTTCTCAATTTCTCCACCTCTGTCACATCTGGTCCCATGATGAGGCTTTCCACTCCAGGACATCCGAGATGTCCAATTTCTTTTCTAATCTTTCTCTCCTTACCTTTGACCCATCCCCCGGTGGATCTGCTCTCCCCTCCTCCCCTGCAGCTGCCTATCACTCTCTCTTATCTGTATTTACCTATCACCACCCTGTCCCACCCCACCTCCCCTCTTGTCCACCTATCACTGCTCTGCTTTTCCCTCCTATATATTGGGCTTCCCCTTTTCCTATCTTGTCCTGAAGAAGGGTCCTGACCCGAAACGTTGACCGCCTGCTTTTCTCCACGGGTGCTGCCTGGCCTGCTGAGTTCCTCCAACATCACAGCCTTTTTCATCTAGATTCCAGCATCTGCAGTCCTTTGTTTCTCCCTTGGTTTTCAGCTTTTCTCAAAAATCTTCCACATAGAACATTATTTGCAACTTCCTTCAACACATCAGGATAGACCTCCCACTTCTCTAAGTTGGCTTTTAAATTATCAATGCAGTTCAGCAAGCCACTGCAGGGATCTCGAGCATTTTACTAGCTGCTGACATTAAACTAGCATTGGATCATATACACATTCTCCATTTTAATATATAGGCATGTTTGTTCATTACTTCTGTGCAACATCTAAATCTGATGAAGACGACAGAGGATGAGAACTCTAACCTCTGAAGCCAGTGGCACATTAATATTTTGTGACCTGACCAATCTTATTGTCAGGAAGTTTGTATATATGGGAGTGGAATTTAAGTCTATTAATACAACATTGGTACCCGTGGCCTCCTGGAAACAGGCTGCGGGAGTTGGGCAGAAAAATCAGTTTTGCCTTAGTCCCTCTAGTTTTTCCCAGCTCAGAAAGTTTTAGAACATAGAACAATTACAGCACAATTCAGGCCTTTTGGCTCACAAAGCTGTGCCGAACATGTCCCTACCCTAGAAATTACTAGGCTTACCTATAGCCCTCTAGTTTACTCAGCTCCAATGTACCTATCTAACAGTTTCTTGAAAGACCCTATCATATCTGCCTCCACCACCATCTCCGGCAGCCCATTCCACGCACTCACCACTCTGAGTAAAAAAACTTACCCCTGACATCTCCTCTATATCTACTCCCCAGCACCTTAAACCTATGTCCTTTTGTGGCCACCAATTCAGCCCTGGGGAAAAGCCTCTATCTACCCTATCAATACCTCTCATCATCTTATACACCTCTATCAGGTCCCCCCTCATCCTCCGTCTCTCCAAGGAGAAAAGGCTGAGTTCCCTCAACCTGCTTTCATAAGGCAAGCTCCGCATTCCAGGCAGCATCCTTGTAAATCTCCTCTGCACCCTCTCTATGGCTTCCACATCCTTCCTGTAGTGAGGCGACCAGAACTGAGCACAGTACTCCAAGTGGAGTCTGACCAGGGACCTATATAGCTGCAACAATACCTCACGGCTCCTAAATTCAATTCCCCGATTGATAAAGGACAATACACCATATGCCTTCTTAACCAGAGTCAACCTGCGCAGTTGCTTTGAACGTCCTATGGACTCGGACCCCAAGATCCCTCTGATCCTCCACACTGCCAAGAGTCCTACCATTAAGACTATGTTTCGCCAACATATTTGACCTACCAAAATGAACCACTTCACACTTATCTGGGTTGAACTGCATCTGCCACTTCTCAGCCCAACTCTGCATCCTATCTATATCCCTCTGTAACCTCTGACAGCCCTCCAAACCATCCACAACATCCCCAACCTTCGTGTTATCCGTAAACTTACTAACCCACCCCTCCACTTCCTCATCCAGGTCATTTATAAAAATTTAAGGGTCCCAGTACAGATCCCTGAGGTACACCACTGGTCACTGACCTCCACTCAGAATACGACCCCTCAACAACCACTCTTTGCCTTTTGTGGGCCAGCCAGTTCTGGATCCACACTGCAGTGTCCCCTTGGATCCCATGTCTCTTCACCTTCTCCATAAGCCTCGCATGGGGTACCTTATCAAACGCCTTGCTGAAATCCATATACACTACATCTACTGCTCTCCCTTCATCAATGTGCTTAGTCACATCCTCAAAAAATTCAATTAGGCTCGTAAGGCAGGACTTACCCTTAACAAAGCCATGCTGACTATTCCTAATCATATTATACCTCTCCAAATGTTCATAAATCCTGCCTCTCAGGATCTTCTCCACCAGTTTACCAACCACTGAGGTAAGACTATAATTCCGGTCTATAATTTCCTGGGCTATCCCTACTCCCCTTCTTGAATAAGGGAACAACATCCGCAACCCTCCAATCTTCCGGAACCTCTCCCGTCTCCATGGACGACACAAAGATCATCGTCAGAGGTTCCGCAATCTCCTCCCTCGCCTCCCACAGCAACCTGGGGTACATCTCATCCGGTCCCAGCGACTTATCTAACTTGATGCTTTCCAAAAGTTTCAGCACCACCTCTTTTATTACTTCTGCCAGTAAAGGGAGAATTTAAAGTGCAAAATTAGGAAGGGCTTCACTTCTCATTTCATGTTTTTGAATTCTGCTCAAGTGTATGCATTCATTACTTAGCTTTATAGTGTCTAAGCATCTATTCAATAAATTGCCTTTGGTTAAAAAGTTATTAATCAAGGGTGTAAAGTATGTTACATCTCAGAAGGAAGTCCATACTCCATTTTAGCTATGCTAATCCCATTCCCACTTCTTGGTGCATAGCTTGAAAGGTTTGAATCACAGGAAGTTACAACTATTCAACGTACATGGTCCATGCTTGGTAAATGATGGGAGTTACTGCCTCCACCATTCTGTCAGGCAGTGACCTCCATTACCCACCATCTTTGGTGAAAATTTTCTGAGTTCTCCTCTAACCCTTTGACCAATTACCTCACAACAATACTCAGAGGATTTCCCTCTTTGCTAATAGAAATGGGGTTTCTTGTTCACTTTAGACCAGATGCAAGAGATTTAAGAGGGACATCAGGGGCAGCTTCTTCACACAAAGGGTGGTGCATATTTGGAATGAGCTGCCAGAAATAGTGGTTAAGGCGAGTACATTAGCAACATTTAAAAGCCATCTAGATAAGTACATGGATAGGAGAGGTTGAGGGCTATGGACCAAATGTGGGCAGATGGGACTAGCTCGCTGGGCAACACTGTCGTCATGGACAAGATGGGCTGAAGGGTCTGTTTCCGTGCTGTGTGACTATATGAGTCTAGACCTCTCAATGTAATATCCCAGTTAAATCTATCCACAAGTTCCTCTGTTCCAAAGTGAATAATCTAGCCCAGCTAATCATTCCATGCAACAAAATACTGAACCTGACGACATCCTCAAATCTTGAGTGCTGTCACATCCTTCCTGCAGTACAACCAGACCATAAACTGCATTGTATGGTTTAACTAGGTTTATTCAGTTGTGGCATCACCTCCCTGCTTTTAAATTTCAAACAGATATCCTGAATGCCTTCTTAACCACCTTACCAACCTTTAAAGACACGGTCTAGGACCCCGCTGTTTCTCTACATATTTCAATATTCTATATTCACTCTCTTCTCATTTGCCACCCTTAGATCTATGCCCTCCGTCACTATATTGCCCACTTGATGACCCGTTAACATCTTTCTGTAGCTGACACTGTTCACCATCAACTCTACCACCAATTTTGATACCATCTGCAATTTTTTTTTTAATAATGACTCCTACATTTCAATCCAAATTAGTGACATATTTCAAGGAAGGGTCCAGCACCAAGCCTTGTGAAAACCTACCGCACTGGGCCTTCCAGTCACAAAACACAAGACAAAATTACCCTTTGCGTTCTTGTGGATCAAACTTGTCACTTTCCCTTGGGTGCCAGAGGTTTGTTTATAAGTATTTGTTAAAATGGGATTGGACTTTAAGATGTCAGGCCAGCTTAAAATGAAAAATTGTGCAGTAGACTTTAATTCAAATTAAAATACTGAACATGGATTATCCTACTTTTTGGATATCCATCAACAAATTGAGATTGATATGAAACAACTTTGCTCTAAATGCACAAAAATGTTATCTATTTTTATAATGTATGATTTCTCAAGAGGTTGAATCTGTTCCAATACAAGTTGCTTGCTGGGTGAAATCAAAACACTTTTCAAAACTGCAACAACTTTGCTGATAACACATGCAGACATTCTGAACATCCCTGATTACGATGTAAACCACACACAAATGTGCAGCCAATGCAAGGGTTTTTAACAAAACCACAAATAAAGTTTGACATTGACTCTGACCATACTTTACTCCATAAATTTTAAATAAAAAGAAACTAAAATAGCATGCTACGAAAGACTGGAGTGATACACTGCAGTATGAAGACCACAATGATTGCATATTACGTAATCATTGTGGTATACTTACATTACCTACAATATTTTGTTTTAGAAAAAGATGCTTTAGCAAAACAAAGTTGCGTAAAAAGCAAGGAAGCAAAGGTTCATGCAGAGTCAGCTTTCAGTCCAATAACTTCTTTCGTAATAATCTTTTCAAAGACACAGCAGGGAAACGAGCACACAGCAAAACAGTCCAGGAAGAAGTTACCACACAGCATTACCAATGAGTCGAAACCCATCACACCTTTACTGCCTGGAATTTTTGTTCCGTTCGCTGCTTCTCGTACTGCATCTGACCAACTTTGATTTTCAGGCTAGAGAGCTTAGCCATTAATGACTGGTAGAAATGAGAGAATACAAAAAATAGAGAGCTAGATTCCGACAGAGGAAAAGTTGGTATAGCTCAGGTGCTCTGCCAGAAACCTCTTGTCACTTGATGTAGAACAGCAGCTTTTTAAATATTTACACAAGTGCAAGTCAACCACCAAAAGCCAAAACATTCATGAATCAGCCCATCAAACAAATCCTTCCAATCTATGTGCTTAAGCTGATGAGTTTCATTTGGATGTAGTTGAGAGAATATGATAGCTCAAACCATGCAGACACTATCCAGTGGTTCCAAAGTGGCCACCTGCATTCAGACATTCCCAAGGTGTAATTTGTAATATGACACTGATAAAAGGTCTGATATAGAGGACTGGAGAAAGGAACTTTGGAATGTTGGTGCTCCTCACTTGGTAAGAACAGGTGGCATCATAAACTAGCTGATGCAGAGCAAGGCCAAGTTCAAAGCCCAATGTGACTCAGAATAGAGCAATGGGATTCCTCTATCATAGAACCATCATAAGGGCAATACAGTTGCAGTGAACATTTCATGGCTATAATTCTTAATTCTCAAGCAGTGGCAAGGATGCACTGAGTCTATACTAACACAGTGTTCTACCGAAAGCAATGAATTTGTTGTGGAAGACATTCCATTTTCAGGGCCTGTCACTGCTACACTTTAAGGACCCTGCTCAAGATGAACCAATTATGAGTGATTGGAAAAAAAGCAGATCAGGCAGTACAATTCCTAATAGAATGGCCACATTATTCAGGCATTAATTGAATTAAATAGTGTAAGAATCTCCCCATTCTCTCAATATAATCATAATACACATTCCTCACCATACTACAGACCACACTCAAACAGAAAATGTCTCCTTTATACAGGGTGATAATAATGAGCGCCAGGCAACCTACTTCGTAAGGACAACATAAATCGACTTAGGTTTTTCTTTAGTATGCAAATTCATTTCTCCATTTTTAGATACTGTAAAAGCAGTGCCCTTTTGTAAATTTAACTTAAAATGCAGTGGCATGACACTGCTAAAGATGCAAAAAAGGTTTTGGATAAAGGGCCATCGAGCTGATGTGTTCCTTATTCTTCCATCGACAGATGCAGCTTGACGTGATGAGTTGGTAAGTTGGATTCTAAATTGGCTTGGTCGTAGGAGAGAGGGTAATGGTGGAGGGGCAGTTTTCTGTGTCTAGTGGTGTCCTGCAAGGATCAGTGCTGGGACCTATGAAAATGCAGGTTGCCTAATTAGCAAGTTTGCAGACAACACGAAAATTGATGGAGTTGTAGCTAGTGAGGAAGATCAAAGGGTAGAGCGGGCTATAGGCCAACTGGAAATGTGGGCGGAGAAGTGACAGGTGGAATTTAATCTGGACGTACGAGGTGATGCATTCTGGGGGGGGGGGGAAGAGTCAAAATACCAGAGGAAAGGGTATAGTAAATGGCAGGACCCTTGGGAGCACTGATGTATAGGTCCTCTCAGGTTACAAACTCCTGATTTATGTACAGTCCAAACATAAGAATGAGTGTTTGGGAGACTGGCAGAACTAGAGTCACAGGTAGACAGGGTTGTAAAAAAAGGCTTTTGGCATCCTGGCATTTATAAATCAAAGTATTGAGTATAGGAGTTGGAATGTTTTGGTGAGGTTGTATAAGTCATTAGTGAGACCAAATTTAGAATATTGTGTGCAGTTCTGGTCGCCGAACTACAGGAAGGATGTTAGTAAGATTGAAAGAGTGCAGAGGAGATTTACAAGAATGTTGCCGGGTCTTCAGGAGTTGAGTTACAGGGAAAGACTGAGCATGTTAGGACTTTATTCCTTGGAGCGGAGAAGAATGAGGGGAGATATGACAAAGGTTTACAAAATGATGAGGGGCATAGACAGAGTTAATGCAAGTAGGCTCTTTCCACCTAGATTAGGAGAGATAAGTACAAGAGGACACGGCTTTAGGGTGAAAGGGGAGAAGTTTAGGGGGAACATTAGAGGGAACTTCTTCACTCAAAGAGTGGCGGGAGTGTGGAATGGGCTGCCATCTGATGTGGTAAATGCGGGCTCGCTCTTAACTTAAGAGTAAATTGGACAGATACATGGACGAGAGGGGTCTGGGCTGGGGGCATGTAGATGGGACTAGCAGAATAATGTTTTGGCACAGACTAGAAGGGCCAAATGGCCTGTTTTCTGTGCTGCAGTTTTCTATGGTTCTATTTACTGACTGCTGAAGGGCTGCCATGTGGGAACTCTGTTTGCTGCAATATCATTGCATCTTACAGAGAAATCTGAATGGTTGAGTTAAATGTCCTGGTTTAACTACACATGCTCTTGGTTGGCCAGTGTTTTAGTTAGATACATTGCCAGGTGGCTGCATTTCCGATTTGAGAACTGTTTGGGTTACGAACAGTCCTCAGGAACGGAATTGTCATAACCTGGGAAGGACCTGTATAGAGGGACATTGGGGTACAAGTCCATAGCTCCCTGAAAGCAACAACACGAGTGGATAAGTTGGTAAAGGCAGCGTATAGCATACTTGCCTTCGTTAGTCAGGGCATTGAGTATAAAAGCTGGCAAGTCATGATGCAGCTGTATAAAACTTTGGTCAGATCACAAGTGGAGTATTGTTTGCAGTTCTGGTCACACTGCAGGGTGTGGAAGCTTTGGAGAGGGTGCAGAAGTAGTTCACCAGGATCTTGCCTGGATTGAAGTGTATTAGCTAGGAGGAGAGGTTGGGCAAACTTGTTTCATCTCAAGCAGAGACCGAGGGCTGACCTGATAGAAGTACATAAGATTATGAGAGGCATGAATAGGGTAAAGAGTCTTTTCCCCCCCAGAGTGGAAATGTCAAATACTAGAGGGCATAAGTTTAAAGG
Organism: Pristis pectinata; assembly: GCF_009764475.1. NCBI lineage: Eukaryota > Metazoa > Chordata > Chondrichthyes > Rhinopristiformes > Pristidae > Pristis > Pristis pectinata. Next base: position 49,637,275 of record NC_067419.1, on the reverse strand, counting down.
TGTGCAAGACAAGCTTTTTTGTTTAAAGATAGAGAGTGGTGGGTGCCTGGAATGCACTGCCAGGGGAGGTGGTGGAAGCAGATACGACAGCAACATTTAATAGGCATTCAGACAGGCACATGAACAGGCAGGGGATGGAGGGTTATGGATTTTATGCAGGCAGGTGGGATTAGTTTAAATTGGCATCATGGTTGAGACAGTAATCGTGGACCAAAGATGCCTGTTCCTCGTTCTATTGAGCTGCTGAAGCTTTCCAGCATTTCCTACTTTAAAATTCAGCTGTTCAAGATACTGATCACTTAATTCAGAAAAGGAGTAACATGGCTGGGAAATATATAGTTTTCCATTTAAAAAACTGGAATAAAGCAGTGAAGGTAAGAGAAGAGGCAAACCTGTAACTCCCTTTATTTACCAATGATCTCCATATGTACAGGTCTGTAGTTTTGCTTTGGATTATTTGAGCATATTGCAAGCACAACAGGCTGAATAATTAAAAATTATATACAAAATTAGCTCTGCAAATGCTAAACTGCTATGCAAACCATGCTTGACTGGAGATTTGCAGTCTATCAAGTATCTCTTCAAATGCAAGCACTCAAGTTACATTTAACGTTTAAGAAAGCACCCAGTAAGGATGTGGATCCTGTTCACCTGAACCAAAAGTCGCTGCAACTCACTATAATCCAAAGAACAGGCAAAACAGATTTTGTAACAACACAGCAAGACTGTGAGAGATGCTGTGCCTTTGTTTCTTTGGGTGCCCTACACTTCATGCTGGGCTGATAAAGCTTGGCAGTACAGTGGTGCATCAGGTCGAGCCACTGCCAAGCAACACCAGAGACCCAGGTTCAATCCTGACCTTGGGTGCTATCTTTGTGGAGTTGCACGTTCTCCGTGATGGTGACTGCCAATGACTTGTGGGTTGGTAGGTTAATTGCCCCTAGTGTGCAGGTAAGTGGTAGAATCTGGGGTGGGGTTGATGGGAATGTGGGGAGAATAAAAACTGAATTAATATAGGATTAGTGTAAATGGGTGGTTGGCATGGGTTCCCTTGGCCACCTGTTTCCATGCTGTTTCTCTCCATAACTGAAGTAGTATTTTCAGAAGAACAAATTTCACATTAGTTACATCAGTGGTAATAATTCTGATTCTGATGTACACAAGGAGATATCACTGGAGGCAACTCATGGATTAAAATGGAGTTACAAAGGGATAAAAATTGCTGGGAAAATGAATCCTGTAGTGTCTGCCTTATTTAAATGTCATCAATATTGTCAGTCAGAACCATCAAACTTTAACCATTGATTTTGTTTTGTAATCAAGGAACCAAAGTCTTCTTACCTTGGTTGATTTAAGCTTTTTTTCGAACTGAACTCTTTCATTTTCCATGTCAACCACCTTTATCCTTAGATCATTAACCTCTTGATATAATGCCTAAAGGAGATACCAATTTAAGTGCATGATCAACCTTATCACAATTAGTCATAGTGACTGATGCACACAAAATTCATGAGAAAAATATGGCAATAGTCAAAACACTTCCAATGACTAAAGTACACTCAATTATGGAACTAATGCCAACAAAGAACTTTGAAAATACTCTATCAAAAGATTTCATAACACTAGTTGCAACCCTTTCCAGTTATATTCAGGTAGGTGCTACTAATGCTAAAATAGCATCAAAGTTCCATCATGCAAATGAAACACAAATGATAGGTTTGGGATACATTTTCTGAGCAAGTAAGAATCAACCAGTGACAAATTGAAACATACAGAAAGCTTGGAATTTGTTAATTAGATTACATGAACTGCACAAATATGCAGATTTTGTACAGCCATGCCACATATCAAACTAAGCAGTGGATCCAGCTAAATACTTCCATAAAAGTTTAAGTAACAGCTCAAATTGCTGAACAGTCAAAGCAAACACACTTTAAGAAAAAGTGTAAGCACTCATTCCCCACATTTTAAGAAAAGTGAGCATGCATACCAGAACAATGGGAATTTATCAGATAAAACACTGATGTATTACCATCTTGTTCTTGGAGCTGCCACATTCAATTGAATGTCACATTGTTTACTTTTGCATTTAATAGTCCATGGATAAACAGCTTGGCAAAGTTGGTGTTCCCATGAATAATTTCAAAATGCTTAACCAATAGAAATCAGGAAGAGTGCCTGATATACAGACATTTCCATTTCCTTTCAATCTATTACAGAATGCAAGCAGCATACTCATCTTTTGGAAGTGCCAGCACGATAGAAACACATTACATGGATGTTAGTTACTGTTCCACCAAGCTCCCTTTTCATAGACTATTCCCCATGCAGGTCAGCCTCATTAATTTTATAACTTCATTTCATGTGCAGCCAAGGTCAATTTGACATCTATACAACTAAAGGATGAATTTTATGATCCATCCTCATTGCTTGGTGCCTGCCCTGTGCTCTTCATAGCCGTTTCTCACTATTAGCAAGGTGCTGCAATATCAGACTGTTCACTTTCCACCACTGTAGTCGTAGTTTCACACCTGGGGAAGATGAGCAAGTGGGTTGGGGGTGTGGGGAGGGCGGATGCAAGAGGAATCCATTGGAAAAAGGGTGGGGATAGTAGTGGAAAAGGGAAACCAGAAAAGTGCTGGTGCACATCAAACTTAGCAAAGTATGAAAGAGAAAGCAGGAGCTGGACAGCAAAGATATGGAACTGCTTCCCAACCTTCAATTCCAACACAGCTGGGAAATGGCTGCTCTGGTGTTTCCAGAATGTTTGGTATGCTTATAACACGCATGCCGACTATAGTTTATTCATGAGCTCTTGTTAAATCTCGACAATCAAATCAACTCCTAAATAGCATGTATCTAATGTATTGCACTTAACCAAGATGACTCCGTCATTTGGAACTAAACAAGGATGCGCTGTGGTGGAGGGAGTGCATTCAGATTGGAGGGCTGTGACTAGTGGTGTCCCACAAGGATTGGTTCTGGGACCTCTGCTTTTTGTGTTTGCAGATGACACAAAGGTTGGTGGTGTTGTGGATAGTGTGGAGGATTGTCGAAGATTGCAGAGGGATAGTGATAGGATGCAGAGCTGGGCTGACAAGTGGCAGATGGAGTTCAATCCAGAGAAGTGTGAGGTGGTACACTTTGGAAGGACAAACTCCAAGGCGGAGTACAAAGTTAATGGCAGGATTCTTGGTAGTGTGGAGGAGCAGAGGGATCTGGGGGTCCATATCCACAGACCCCTGAAAGTTGCTTCATAGGTGGATAGGGTAGTTAGGAAAGCTTATGGGATGTTAGCATTCATAAGTCGTGGGATCGAGTTTAAGAGCCACGAGGTAATGATGCAGCTCTACAAAACTCTGATTAGACCACACTTGGAGTACTGTGTCCAGTTCTGGTTGCCTCATTCTCATCCTGGTCTCATCCTCCATCTCTCCAAAGAGTAAAGCCCTAACTCCCTTAGTCTCTCCTCAATGCATACTCTCTAAACCAGGCAGCATCCTGGTAAATCTCCTCTGCACCCTTTCCAACGCTTCCACATCCTTCCTTCCTATAATATGCATTATGAAGAGAGACTAAGGGAGTTAGGGCTTTACTCTTTGGAAAGGAGGAGGATGAGAGGAGACATGATAGAGGTGTACAAAATATTAAGAGGAATAGATAAGAGTGGACAGCCAGCACCTCTTTCCCAGGGCACCAATGCTCAACACAAGAGGGCATGGCTTTAAAGTAATGGGTGGGAAGTTCAAGGGAGATATCAGAGGAAGGTTTTTTTTACCCAGAGTGTGGTTGGGGCATGGAATGCGCTGCCTGGGGCGGTGGTGGAGGCAGGTACATTGTTCAAATTCAAGAGATTACTAGATAGGCATATGGAGGAATTTAAAATATGTACCTTCCCTGCTCTACCCCATTATTCCTCGATTCCCTTGAAATATCCTGAAAGGTGCCACTCTTGTAACTGTTTTTTGTTTTAATTATCAATCCACATAGCGGGATATGTGGGAGGAAGGGGTTAGATAGTCTTAGGTGAGGTTTAAAGGTCGGCACAACATTGTGGGCCGAAGGGCCTGTATTATGCTGCACTGTTCTATGTTCCATGTAGGTCACTTCATTAAACTGCAACAAGTCATTTTGTCCTTTGGTTAAATTCAAAATGTTGCCTGCAATTTTAGGCACCCTGCTTTCAAAGGGGCACTTGACCAACTGTCGAGGGTTCAGAAATATGACTGACACGGCTCAAGTACTTGAGACATAGTAGCAAAGTGAGGGACATGTGGATTGATAATTAAGACAAAAAATAGTTACAAGAGTGGCACCTTTCAGGATATTTCAAGGGAATCGAGGAATAATGGGGTAGAGCAGGGAAGGTACATATTTCAGTCTCACTCCATCTGGCACGGGGAGATGGGCAAGAAAGAGAAATACATTCATAGAACAGATCCTCAGAGCATTCCCTCACCGTTTAGACAGAATACACACTGCAGCCAATTATATAAAATTCAGAGAAAGACAGTCCGATAGCTCTGAAAGGTCATCAACCTAAAACATCTCTCTCCACAGATACTTCCTGCCTGCTGAGTGTTTCTAGCATTTTCTGCTTCATATTAAATTTCCAGCATTTGCAGTATTCTCAGTGAATATGGTCTGTGAAAGTAGAGAGATTGATTGGCCAGAAAGACCTTTTCAACTTTAACATTTCTCACTGATCTCACCAGTAACAAGCTGCTAATATGGTACTTGGCCTAACGATACAGGGCAAAGGTGGCAGCAAAAGATAGATTGAAGGAGTACTACTGTAGACTTGCTTAATCTTTCTGCCTTAAACCATCCCCATAATAAATCAAAGGTGTCATGCATGGCAACACTGCATCCTCTGTCGTGCAGTCACCTCTTGATCCCCAAATTGGGACCTCTTTTCCTGGAATAATGCTAGTTCCACCTCCAGTTTTTCCATCTGCTGCCTCAGCTCTGTTATTAGGTTAATCAATGACTGTAGATCACAAGGCAAATTAAAGAGAAGAGCTCTGAATAGAACAAGTTGTGGAAAGAAATCATGGATAGGAAATTTTTTTTATATATAAATACAGTAGTTCAAACTTTAAGCTAAGCAAAAAGACCAGCTTTACCAATTGCTTTAGAACAGACAAATCTGGTTTGTATAAACTAATGTTCACATTTACTTTAATTCTAGAATTTCTACAAAAGCAGACAGCCAGGTGATAAAGGAGCTGCAATTTAAATCTGTATGTGCCAGGTATCTGTCTAAAAAGTGCTTAATGTTTGATGTGAAAATCAGACTAATTCTCCCAATTGAAAAGCATCATCGTACTCCCGCTGAATCACAAAATATTTACTACAGAGCGCACTGTATTTAAACTGGTTCAATAGAACAATTCAGCCCAATCCCCCTTCTAGCACAACATTTGTAGCTCTAAGGTCATGGCTCGAAGTACTATTTAAATGCAATGAGAGTTTCTGCCTCCACCCTTCAGGCAGCAAGTTCCAGACCCCCACCACTCTGGGTGAAAAATCTTTTCTTCGTCTCCCCTCTAATCCATCAACCAACGACTTTAAACCTATGCCCTGTCAATCATGACTCCTCTGTTAAAGGAAATAGGTCCTTTCTATTTTATCTAGGCCCCTCAAACAAGCTTCTGCCCCAGTCTTTCCAGTCTCTCCTCAGTTATATTTTTTCTCAAATCGCCTCTGCACATTCTTCCTATGATGTGGGGACTAGAATTGTATACAATATGCAAGCTGTAGTCTAACTAGTGTTGGAAACAGCTCAGGCTTAACCTCCCTACTCACAAATTCAATGCCTTGGCTAAAAAAAGGAAATCATTCCATCTTCCTTTTCACCCACCTTATTGATTTGTTCTGCTACTGTTCAGGATCTGTGGACATACAACTCCAAGGTCACTCTGTTCCCCTGCGACCCAGTACCCTCCCAGTTACAGTGTGTTCCTTGTCTTGATTCACCTCCACAAATGTATTACGTTTACACTTTTTCAGATCCACTTTGTTTGCAAATTTTCTGTCCTTCTGACCAGACTATTTGTATCTTCCTTACAGCATTCCTCCTCACATAAACCACAGCCAATTTTGGTATCATTCACAAACTTATCATGCTCTCTGAATTAAATCTACATTGTTAATGCACACTACAGAAAGCATGGAATAGAGTACTGGGATCACACGGGTCACAAACTTGTAGTGACAAAATCACACATCAACTTAATGCTTGCTTCCTGATACTGAACTGATTTTGGAATGCAAATCTCCCATGGGCATTTATTGTGTTTAAACCAGCCTGTCACATGGGACTTTCTGAAAAGCTTTACTAAAATTTATGTAGGCAATATTAAATACATTTTCCTCATCAAATATCCTGTCACTTTCTTTCTCAAAGGATTCAATGTCAGACATGATCATCCCTTAATGCTGATGGTCCTAGATTAAACTGTCCTCGTGTGATCTGCAGTCTGAGATATCTTTTATCACCTGATGATTTATCCTTTTTTTTAAAAAAGGGTTTAATACTTCCCCCTCACTACATTCATCCTATTCATTTTTTCACATTCTCTCTTTTTAACTACAATGTCAGCACTGCCCCAATCAGTAAACCACTGACCATGTTAAATTGTTCTGCAGTCATTATTTGGAACCAATCTTGCAAAAAAATAAAGTAAAATTCCATTGCAATGCTGGAATTAAATGGTGCAGTTTGGCAATTTGGAACTAGTTTAGTACTAGTCGAGTCCCAAAACGTGATTATTACAATATTTATTAGCAAATTCCTGTGCTGTAGAACTAAGCCCGATAACATTTGGTGACAGAGAGTAGGAACTACCACATGGCTAGCAATGTGGAGTGGAAACCTGAGCTGGTGCCTGTTTGCCTTCCTCACCAGGGAATGTCATGTGTGAGGGAAAAAAAACTGTGCCAACAAGTCCTATACAACATACTTTATGTACATACATAATGCTGAAACTGAGGATTGGATTTTAAAACAGAAAACATCAAAATTGGAAAATAAGAGGGTGAATGCTTATGCCCAGAAAAGATTACCAGAGACAAGAACTTGAATTTATTCAGTAAAATAGCTGTGTATTGAAGTAGAAATATATTCTGAAGCAGATAGTGTATTAAGTGATTATCTCACCTCATTATCTTTATACCTTTCCTCATACTCCAACCGGTCCTTTTCCATAGTATTCAGTTTTATTTTGAGGTTTGACACCTCAGCCATAAGATCCAGTTTCTGAGTCTCCAATGATGTTCTGCTTAGGAGTTCCTGAAACAAAGCACATCTTTGAACACCATTCCAATAAAATGTAAATGGAATTATATGTTTTAATCAGGTGACATTTTATGATTTGGAAAAATAGAGACAATATGTGGAAATTGTACCTTCCAAACACAAATCGGAAAATTGATCAGGTATTTCCTGTTCATAGAACACAGGACAAATGAAATCTGGTCCTATCAGAAGTTTATGTGGACAATGTTATCAAGGATAACACTGGAATAAGGATTACTATGGTAGTAAGGATCCCTGTAAAACTAAAATCAATGGAAATCGGGAAATCTCTCAATTGGATCCCATAACTTGAAGATGGTTGAGATCACCGTGGGCTAATCTCAGCTCATGGATATTACTGGTTCTTCTGGGCAATGTCCTCAGCCCAAAACATCTTCAGCTACATTTATGTCCCTCCCTCCATCAAAAGGTCAGAAGTAGGGATACTCTACCATTATAGTGTTCTATTTTACTGGGCTCCTGAGTGGTAAGCAGTATTTGCACCATACAGGTGCCTGACAGAGAACAACTCCTTATTACATTAATGGCCAAACGATCCATTTTGCTTAAATGGAAGGATCCAATACCCCCTACTACTTTTCAATGGTTTTCTCAAACTATATCATGTTTAAACTTGGAAAAAATTAGGAGTGGTACTGTTGATCCTTCGCTTAAATTTGAAGACATTTGGAGTCCATTTATTCAATATTTTCACATGATGTAGATCCCCTTTCAATAACTTTCCAACTTGGAGGAATGGACTTGACGACATAATATTGCTCTGTTTCTAATGAGAAATTTTAGCCCAGTTTTTTTTTCTTTTTTTTTGTTGTTTTGTTTTTTTTAAAAAGTTTTTTTTAGTTTATATTGTTTATAATTTTTTTATTGATTTGTTTTTTTCTTAATTTATATAATAAATCTTTTTCTTTCCTTTCTTTTATATTATATTCATTTACTAAGAGATCGTTGGATCTACAGATTTTTTTTATATTTTATTGTTCTTTATGATTATATATGCTATGATTGTTATCCTGATCTCTTTGTATTATGTATAAATATTGATGCCATATATCAATCTGTATTAATTTGAAAACTAATAAAAAGTTTGAAAAAGACAAAGAATATCTCCAACAATAAAAATAGAACACATTCATCACATACATTTTTTTTGGGGTGCGGGAGGGTTAGAGAAACAGAAGAGCAGATTAGAGGTTGGGTATCCTTAACGCCCTTTGGCTCTGTTTTAATTCCACAACTTTGTTGTTACTTCGATATCTCTGTTTGGGTTATCTTGTTCATTCTTAGTCTAAACATGACTTAATTTGTTAATTTGGACTACTGCCACCAATAGAATTGGGGTTAATTCAATTAGAGGGTAGCTTTCTGGCTGTCTATTGGCCAGTTTTCGGGCTGTTGGGGGGGGGGGGGGGGGGGGGGCTGTTTTTAGGTTTTTTTTCTTCTGGGCTAAACTACAAATTTTCCTAAATTGTCATCATATCCGCTTCCTCTTTGAACTTTACTTCTTCCTGTTGGTAAGATCCGTATATACCAAGATTAACCCTTTACATACCATATTTTTTTTAATCTGTTAAAATGGATAAAACTATTAATTTTATTTCATGGAACGTTAACGGCTTAAACAATTTGCTTGGGTGCAAGAAGATCTTTAAAGTTTTTCATAGATTAAATGATCAGATCATTTTTTGTCCAGGAGACTCACATCAGGAAGAAAGATAATCAACGTTTTTTTTAGATTTTGGAGGGGTCAACAGTTCCATTCAAATTCACAAGCAAAGGTGAAAGGAGTTTCTATTTTTATAGACTCTTCAATTTCGTTTGTCCATCATGAGACAATATCAGACCCAAATGGTAGATTTTTATTAATTACTGGTCCACTTTATAATAAAAAAAGTTGTTATGGTTAATGTTTATGCACCCAATGTAGATAACCCTGAATCTTTTAAACGTTTGTTTGTATTATTTCCTAATTTAAATGAATACATTGTGATTATGGGTGGAAATTTTAACAGCTGTTTAAACCCTTCGATGGATAGATCTGTGTCAAATCCTACACTTCCAAACAAATCCGCTATTTGTATTAATTCCTTTTTAGTTGAATCCGGAATTTTAGATGTTTGGAGATTTCTACACCCATTTGATAAAGAATTTTCATTCTTTTCTCATGTCTACCATAATTACCCGAGGATTGATTTTTTTTTTACTAATGCTAGACTAGCTCCACTTACTACAGACTGCAAATATGATGCAATTGCCATTTCTGATCATGCACCATTGAGATTATCAATTACCAGATCTATCCTTTGATGTCAGACAATGGCGATTTAACCCTTCGCTATTACAAGACACAGATTTTGTCCAATTTATTAAAGAACAGATTTCATTTTTCTTTTTAACTAATTTTACTGAAGAAATCTCCAGTGGGATAATATGGGATACGTTTAAAGCATACATCCATGGTCAAATTATTTCATATTCCGCTGGATTGAAAAAACAAACTAATAACGAAATACGTATATTAGCTGACAAGATTAAAGAAATCGATAAAATATATTCTGTTACTCCTAATCTGGAGCTTTTTAAAAAGAGAACAGAACTCCAACTACAACATAGTTTATTATTAATATCTTCAATTGAAAATATACTACTTAAAAACAAAAGTCAATTTTATATACATGGTGACAAATCTGGTAAATTATTGACCAACCAATTGAAAGCTACTATATCTAAATGTCAGATTAATAAAATTCGTAAACCAGATGGTACCTACACGATAGGTCAAGTTCAAATTAACAAATCCTTTCAAGAATTTTATTCTTCTTTATACCAATCAGAATCCCCTGAGGATCCTACATTAATACATGAACTTTTGAGAGATTTGAAGACTCCCCAATTATCTTTAAATGAACGGTCTACATTAGATGCTCCCATTTCGGAGGAAGAAATAAAGAAAGTAATATTTTCAATGAATTCAGGTAAAGCACCCGGCCCTGATGGATATACAGCTGAATTTTTTAAATCCTTTTCTGATATTCTTGTTCCCTGGTTAGCCAAAATTTTTAAAGATGCACTATCAGTGGGTAAACTACCACAATCTTTCTATGAAGCAACTATTTCTTTAATTCTTAAAAAGGATAAAGATCCCACTGATTGTGCATCTTACAGACCTATTTCTTTATTAAGTGTAGTTCCAAAATATTTTCCAAAATATTGGCCTTTAGATTGGAAAAGGTTCTTTCACAAGTTATCTCTGAAGACCAGACAGGATTTATTCAGAATCATTATCTACATTTTAATATTAGGAGATTAATGAATATTATGTATACCCCTTCATCCCAAATTCCAGAATGTGTTGTTTCACTAGATGCTGAAAAGGCATTTGACAGAGTCGAATGGGAATATCTATTCAGTACACTTCAAAAATTTAATTTTAGCCCTAAATTTATATCTGCGATTAAAATGATTTAATATGCACCTATGGCTTCGATACTTACTAATAATCAAAGATCTCCTTTGTTTAGGCTTTTTCGAGGTACTAGAAAAGGCTGCCCGTTAAGCCCTTTATTATTTGATATTGCTTGGCTATACCCTTGGCTATTGCACTTCGGGATTCTTCAAATAGATGTGGCATTACTCGTGGACAGAAGATTCATTAGCTATCTCTTTACGCAGATGACCTGTTACTTTACATTTCTAATCCGGAGGAATCTATCCCTGCAGCACTATTACTTTAGTAGATCAATTTAGTGTTTTTTCTGGCTATAGATTAAATCTTAATAAGAGCAAACTTTTTCCATTAAATATGCAAACCCCAATTTATAGCCAATTACCTTTTAGATTGGTAACTGACTATTTTATGTATTTAGGTGTTAAAATTACCAAGAGACATAAGGACTTATTTAAAGCTAATCTACTACCTTTAATTGACCATGTTAAACAATTATTTACTAAATGGTCCCCACTGTCTTTATCATTGGTAGGCTGAATTAGTGCGGTTAAGATGAATATTTTACCAAAATTTTTATACTTATTTCAAGCGATTCCAACTTTTGTTCCGAAATCTTTCTTTGTCACTATTGATTCTAAAATTCTTTCATATATTTGGCAGAATAAAAACCCAAGGTTAAGAAAGAAATATTTACAAAAACTAAAAAAGGATGGTGGTATGGCCTTGCCTAACTTTAGATTATATTATTGGGTAATCAATATTAGATATTTAATTTTTTGGATACAAGATTCAGATGTAATTCAACGCCCCAAATGGGTACACCTTGAGTCCCAATCAGTACTTGAATTTTCATTAGTTTCTATTTTAGGAGCTCCACTCCCTTTTGGGCTTACCAAATTAAGTAAACATATGATTAACCCAATTGTTAAACATACGATTAACCCAATTGTTAAACATACAATACGAATATGGTTTCAATTTCGTAAACTTTTTGGATTAAATTTAATTATCAAGTCTCATTCAATCTAATTTTTTCTTTCATCCATCCAGAGTTGACTCAGCTTTTTCCATACGGAAAAGGAAGGGAACAGTATGTTTTCGTGATTTATTCATTGATAACTGTTTTTCATCCTTTGAACAACTGTCTAACAAATACAATTTGCCTAGATCACACTTTTTTCGATATTTGCATATTAGAAATTTTTTTAAAAGCTACTATACCCTCTTTTCCGACACCTTACAAAACTGAAATTATGGAAAAAACTTTTGGTTTTAATCCTTGTCAGAAGGGCTTGATAGCAATAATCTATGATCTAATTATGAAAATTCGTTCAGAACCACTGGACAAAATTATGAATGAATGGGAAAGCGAACTCCAGACATCTTTACCTACAGAGACTTGGAAGAAAGTTCTTCATTTAGTTAATGCATCTTCAATGTGTGTCAGACATTCTTTGATACAGTTTAAGGTAGTTCACAGGACCCATACGTCAAAAGATAAGCTAACTCGTTTTTAATCAACATATAAATCCTATATAGAACATAGAACAATTACAGCACAATTCAGGCCCTTCAGCCCACAAAGCTGTGCCGAACATGTCCCTACCCTAGAAATTACTAGGCTTACCCATAGCCCTCTATTTTACTCAGCTCCATTTACCTATCTAACAGTCTCTTGAAAGACCCTATCGTATCAGCCTCCACCACCGTTTCCGGCAGCCCATTCCACGCACTCACCACTCTGAGTAAAAAAACTTACCCCTGACATCTCCTTTATATCTACTCCCCAGCACCTTAAACCTGTGACACCTTAAATATGTGACAGATGTAAATCGAATGTGGCTTCTTTGACACGTTTTGGTCCTATCCTCTTTTGGAAAAATATTGGAAAGATATTTTTAACATTATTTCAAATGTATTGAATATTGATTTACAACCTCATCCTATCACTGCAATTTTTGGATTACCAAGGATGGAGTCTGGCCATTTATCTGCTTCCGCTAACTGTATGATTGCCTTTGTTACATTAATGGCCAAATGATCCATTTTGTTTAAATGGGATACCCCCTACTACTTTTCAATGGTTTTCTCAAACTATTATCATGTTTAAACTTGGAAAAAATTAGGAGTGGTACTATTGATCCTTCGCTTAAATTTGAGGAAGTTTGGAGTCCATTTATTCAATATTTTCACGTGATATAGATCTTCTTGTAATAACCTTTCAACTTAGAGGAATGGAGTCGACAACATAATATTGCTCTGTTTCTACTGAGAAATTTTAGTCCAGTTTTTTTTTCTGTTTGTTTTTTTTTGGAAATTTTTTTTTGTTTAGCTTAGTTTGGTTTGATATATTGTTTATAATTTTTCTAATTGTTTTGGAGATTTTTTTCTCTTTTATATTTATATAATAAATCTTTTTCTTTCCTTTCTTTTATATTATATTCATTCACTAAGAGATCGTTGGATTTACAGATTTTTTTTATACTTTATTGTTCTTTATGATTATCCATACCATGACTGTTCTCCTGATCTCTTTGTATTACATGTACAAATATTGATGTTGTATATTAATCTGTATTAATCTGAAAACTAATAAAAAGATTGAAAAAGAAAAGAGGTTGGGTATCCTGCTGCTGGAGACTCACCAAACCTTTACAGTCTTAAGGACAAGTCAGGAGTGTGGTGGAATCACCTACTTGGATGAGTGCAGCTCTAACAACATTCAAGCAGTTGAACACCATCCATGACAAAGCACACCATTTGACTGGCACCACAGCCACCACATTGAACATTCACTCCTCTCACTATCAATGGCACCATGGCTCTAGCCTGTATCATCTATAAACTACATTGTAGCAATTCAATTCTAGGTTTCAGAGATGGTGTTTTTCAAACATGCAACCTCTCCTGCCTGGAAGGACAAGTTTGGCCATGGTAACGAAGTACTACCGCCTCCAGGATACACACCACCCAACTTGGAACTTCATCATCACTGGGTCAAAACCCTGGAACTTTCTACCTAACAGAACTATGGAGCACAACAGCCACTGCAGGCTAGGTAGTGAAAGGTGACAGCATCTCCTTCTCAAGAACAACCAAAACAGTGTGAGTGACACCCATGTTCTGTACATGAAACAATGACAGCAGCTTTGAACCAAGACTCTGAGCATTCTTGTCCAAAGGTTACATTCCAAAGAATTAAAGTTAATTTTTTTTAGTGTTTGTAAGTCCCATTTGCTCCCAGGTGAAGCAGCTGGCAGTGAAAGAGACACCATGAAGTTAGAGTGGATGAAATCACACAAGCAGATTCAATAGGAATCTGCTAAATAAAAAGGGTACTGATAACTGCTTGAGGTACATTTACAGGGCTGTTAGGAATGGACAGAAGAATTAACTGGGAAACTCCTTCAGTTATAAGTCATTAGGGGCCTCGAATTACCGTACTTTCTAACAGAGGCACAGTAATTCAAACGGCCCCTTATGCCTCAGCATCTTGCAATTCCTGGCTTTTAAAAAAAAGTTGCTTAATTCAACTCACCTCAAAAGGTTCATTATTCTCCCCCATATACCCCACCTACCTGTTGCAACATCTCCTCTGTGCCATTCAGCTTCTCCCGGTGCTCGTCTAGACAACACTCCAGGTCTCGAATTTTCTCTCCCTGAGCCTCCACCTGGTCTGTTAGAACACTCACCTACAAAACACGAAATATGACTTCCGGTAGAGTAACAAAGATCTCCACCTCCAAAAAGAGATTCAGTGATGCAGTCATCTGATTTTATAACTGCAGTTGTGAACACTTCAAGCATACTTCAAATACCAAATCTCAGCTTGCTCGCTGATTAAACAACTTCATATTTATGCTGGCATGTCCTTTAACATGTTCTGTCGTGCCCAAATCCCTGAGTTATGAGAAACAAACTTTTCAGCTCAGGTTCCATAAGGAAGGTTTTTCTATTCCAGAATTGCAGGATTCACAATACATGAAGCATTTTGCAATGTGTTGGACTGCACCGACAGCTAGTTAGCAGGTCCATAGAGGATCACCGACCATCTGCAGTGTATAAGCAGCATGCTCTGGACTTCCCCGCATGTGTACTCCAGTGCAGAAGGCAAGTCTAAGGACACCTTATACTTTGCTGAGGCACATTTTGTATCCCAAGCCCTCGTTTTTATGAGGGCCATACAGGACAAAACTCACATGGCCCCAAGAAGTGAATGCAGTCACTGACCTTTTAAAAGACAAATATGGGCAAGTTTTCTATTTATTTTTATTTCAATGTGCATTTAACACCAGAAACATTTGGAACCAGTGAGCAAGCCTTCTGAGTTGTCAGAAAGCTACCCAGCTGCTCTATGAGTGGGGTCTTAGTTCCCACTGTCTGTGGCCTACTCGCAGCACCTTGTTGAACAACACTACAATCTGTGATGAAAGCCATGCAGCCACAAAAATCTAGTGTTGACTGGGGGCCAGTGATCATGGGGTGGGATCAGCACATGGCCATCCCATGTAATGTTATAATGACTGGCCATTATAATATTACATGGTATTAGTAATGACTATTACATGGTAATAGTGTACCATGGAGTTATTAAAACATTATATGCAGTCTTTATAAGTATAACACGTAGCTTCTTCTAAAGCATGTCTGAAAGTTTACACAAATTTGTTCCAATAAACATAACTCAATTAAAACACAGAGGTTAAGGAAAATGATTTCACCCAGAGTGTGGTAGGGGAAACAAATCCTCAGTACTTAGGATGCCATAACCTTAAAGGCAACTGATTAATATAGGTTTATTATTGTCAAGTGTACCAAGATACAGTGAAAAACTTGTTTGCATGCCATCCAGACAGATCATGATGTACGCAAGTACATCGAGGTAGTAAAAAGAAAACAGAATGCAGAATACAGAATAAAGAATAGCATCTACAGAGAAAGTGAAATGCAGGTAAACAAATAAAGTGCAAGGGCCACAACGAGGTAGATTGAGAGATCATGAATTCATCTGTAGCATACGAGAGGTCTGTCCAAGAGTCTGTTAACAATGGGATAGAAACTGCCCTCCAGTCTGGTGGTATTTGCTACAAAGTGGGATTAGGTTTAGAAATAAAAACAGAAAATGCTGGAAACACTCAGCAGGTCAGCAGCAGCTGGAAGAGAGAAACATTTAATGTTTCAGGTCAGAGACTCTTCATCAGTTTGGAGGCAATGATCATAGCCACCTATGGATGGATGGGAACTGTGTGAGAGTTTTAACTCGTGCATAGTAGGAAAAAAAAGTTAATGAAAATTAACAATTTATCTTCACATTTATTTTTGGTGGTGGCAGTTTTTAAACTCCATGGATTTTGTATATTAAGGCCCAATACACAGCTCCTGAGTTTGAAATTGCACAACAGCATCATTAAATACATTGCATCAAACTTTCACTGCCTGATTAAAAATTGATCCGTACAATAACATTCAAATAGTATAGAAATATCAGCTTGCTAACACTGTGACAGAGTTCTTAAACTACTCAAATTTTACTTACTTGCAAAACCAGTGACTCTTTATCACCTTCCAAGCGTGCCAGCCTATCCTGGTATGCATCGCCAGCGACAGAGATATGGCCATTTGTCTGTCGAAAGCAAGATTACAGAGCAGTAAATTTCCCCCCTTTCAGTTGTATTACATCAGAAATATTTATCACGCACTATGGTCAAGGCTTTGCTGGGGAGAGGCTGCTCAAATAAACAGCACCAGAAAGCATTAAGCTGCAACTGCTGATTTTACTGCTGCTGTAAACCCCTATTTGGGAAGTGGCTAACAGGGGTTGAGATATTTTCCAGCGATGAACAAAAAGGGGGTGGTTGGGATGGGCTGGGGGAGGAGAGAGGGAGAGCAAGTGGTGCTGATCTAAGTCAGTGACTGCACCCACAGAGGAACACAAAAAATAGTGGTGGCCAAACAGGAAAAGATTAACAATCTAAAAGATGAATAATCTGCAAAATTTAGCAAATTCCAATAAAATCCAGAAAGCGACTAGGATTTCTCTTATTAATTCTTGAAGCAGCTAGAAGGGAAAATAGTTATAGTGCACCAGTATTAATGCTCCTTTCACACTACCCAGCTGATGACAAAGTCACTAAGGTGCGCATGGTTTCTGTAAGAGGAACTCCCAAGTCGTTTGCATGCTTCTTCTTCCCAAGAAATCCACCATCAGTAACTTTACTGATAATCAGAGTACCCTACACTAACAGTAGAGTCTACACAAGCATGCTCAGCACAGCCTGCTATTATATACAAGGAACTCAAAGTATGCAATTGAGAGTTTATTTGATACAGAGCTCAAGCACTCTACACGGTGTAACAATTCAGAATGAAATTCTCTCTGGGCAAAATAAAGCAGATTCCAACAGAATAAGCAATTTGCAACATATATTTAGTGCCGATCAAGCAGGTGGTATGTGCCCACAGACCTCCCTGCCCGCACTTACCTGGGTCAGATGCAGAGGGCCAGTTAGACTGACCCTCCATACCTGGGAGATGCCTACTATGTACATTAAGCCCGAGCAAGGAGTAGAGGTCAGGATAGGAATGGGGCTTCTTGCCAAGGGTCTAAGCATTTTCAAATATCCTTGCTATTTAAAGACAATTAAAAAGGGCTAAAAACTTTAGTTTAATAAAACTAAAGTAACTAAATTTTTTTTTCATAGAAGGGACTAGGATAAAGGGTAATGGAAGTTGGGGTAGTGGTATGCTCCTCCTGCAGGAGGTGGGAGATCAGGGACACATCCAGTGCCATTGGTGATTGTACCTGCAGGAAGTGTATCCAGCAGTGGCACCTGTCAGACCACAGAGCAGATGGATCCACGGTTGGACTCGCAACGGAGTATCCAGGATGCAGAAAATGTGGGAGAAAGTGAGTTGGTCATGCTGCAGATACAGAAAGAGGAGATGGGTGACCATCAGGAAGGGCAGGCAGAGTGCACCTGTTTGAAAGGGGTATGACCATGGGGTCCCCTGCACCATCTGCACCAGGACTGCATTGAGGCTTGGGTGGGTGGAAAAGGAGTAGAAATGGCCTCCCAGGTGAAAACAGAAGCAAGAGTCCAGCTTAAGATTTATTAGTCACGTGTACATCGAAACATACAGTGACATGCATTTCTTTTGCATGGAATATTCTGGGGGCAGCCCGCAAGTGTCGCCACGCTTCTGGCGCCAACATAGCATGCCCACAACTTCCTGACGCATGCATCTTTGGAATGTGGGAGGAAACCGAAGCACCCAGAGGAAACCCACGCAGGCACGGGGAGAACGTACAAACTCCTTACAGACAGTGGCTGGAATTGAACCCAGGTCGCTGGCGCTGTAATAGCGTTACACTAACTGCTCCACTAGTGTGCCTGCACCTTGGAGGATTTTGCATTAAAGAAGTGTAATAAGACCAGGTGAGGGATCGTGTTAGGGGACTCTAAGCTTTAAGTAATGCATGGTACCACGATGCAGTTGCCATCACTGAGACATGGCTGAAAAACAGGAGGACTGGCAGCTCCATATCCTGGGGTATAGACTTTTCAGATGAGACATACGTAGATGTAAAAGAGACAGTGGCATTTCAATGGACAGGATTGAAATGAATGTGGAGGAATTTTAAGCATATTAAGGGCAAAAAAAAAATCAGGAAAAGAGTAGGGCCCATTTGGGTTAACAAGGGCAATCTGTGCAAGGAGCCAGCAGGTATAAGCGAGGTCCTAAATTAATACATTTCATTGATATTCAGAAAAGAAGCAGACTTGGTAGTTCGAGATGTCAGTGAAGGAATAGGTCAAATTCTAGTTCAAGTCTCCCTAAAGGGGTACTTGACGCCTTAGCAAACTTAAAGGCGAATAAGTCCCCACAGCTAGATGAAATTTATCCCAGGCTGCTGTGGGAGGCAGGGGAAGAGATTGCTGGGGCTCTGAGATTTTTAAATCTTCGCTGGACACAAGCGAGGCACCAAATGACTGGAGGACGGCAAATGTGGTCCCTCTTTTTAAGAGGGGCAGCAGGGAAAAGTGTAGTAACTATAGACCTGTGAGCATAAAATCAGTCGTAAGAAAGTTATTGGAAAGAAATCTGAGAGACAGGATTAATGATCATTTGGAAAGGCAGGGACCAGCATGGCTTTGTCAAGGTCAGACTGAACTTTTTTTGAACAGGTGACGAGGTGTAATGATAAGAAGGGTGCAGTAGTTGTGGTTTACATGGATTTCAATATACATAGTGGACTGGTTAAAAAGGTTAGGGCCCTTGGGATCCAGGACAATTGGTAAATCTGATCCAAAAGTGCCTTCGCAATTGGAGGCAGAGGGTGATGGTAGATGGTTGCTTTTGTGATTGGATTGGTGTTCCACAGGGATTAATGCAAGGACCTTTGCTATTTGAAATATCCATGAATGATTTGGATGTGGATGTAGGAGTCGTGATCAGCAGGTTGGCAGATGATACGTAGATTGGTAGAGTTGTTTGTAGTATGGAGGTAGTCTTAGACTACAGGGCGATATTGACACCTTGGTGAAATGGGCTGAAAAATGCCAGATGGAGTTTAATCCTGATAAATGTGAGGCTTAGCACTAATGAGGCTAGGGCATACACCATGAATGGAAGGGTCAGAATCAGATTTATCATCACTGACTTATGACGTGAAATTTGTTGTTTGGCGGCAGCAATACAGTGCAAAGACAAAATTACAAACATAAACAAACAGTGCAAGGAAAAAAGAAAGGATCTTGGGGAATACCAAAGAACAGAGGGACCTTGGTGTACAAGTTCAAAGATCTTTGAAGGTGGCAGCACAGGCAGATAATGTGGTTAAGGCAGCATCTGGGATACTGGCCTTCATTAGTCAGGGCACTGCAATAAAGATAGGGGGGTTATGCTCCAACTTTATTAAACAATTGTAATAATACTTCCCTTAGTCTAAACTCCATCCCTCAATAAAGGCCAACATACCTTCCTAACTTGCAATTTGTATACAAAAACAGAGACCCCTCTGCATTAGCATCCTGAGCAACCTGTACTGCATCAATGCACTTTGTACTAACTCAATATAACCGCACTGTGTAATGAATTGACCTGTACAATCGGTTTGTAAGACAAGCTTTTCACTGTACTTCGGAACAAGTGACAATAATATACCAATAAAAGTTCAAATCCTGCAAAGTGACCACTTCACCACTGTAACTAACCAGGACAGAATGATCTCTGTCCTAATGAGCGTAACACATTCAACCTAACCTTTGAAGGGAACATGGCCATTGTATTATTTGCTGGAACTCTAGGGAACCTTGTTTGCCCAAACAGGGTTTTAATCAGATAGCAGCCACACAAACTCTGAGCTGCTCTGGTTGTTAGTTCAGCTACTTACGTTAAATGTGACAATTAAAAGAGCAAGAAGCAAACACATTTACAAGTTTCACTAGCAAGACCGTGCTTACTGCTGCCTTGTACACATCTATTATGTACAAAGGGACCTCTCCAATATAAGGTTCAGCATTTAACAAAACTATCCTAGTGAGTAGAGTACGAACCTTTCAATCTGACTAGTACTGCATCAATCACGGAAAACATTTTGTTTTCTCTATTCCGCAGTTCAAGTTTCCAGATACAAGGCAGTGATTTCAAAAGACCTCATATTTAAAACACCACCAAGACTGCACAAGCCAGATTTTAAATACAAATAGCAATATTGGGAAAACAACACTGGGACTTTGGGAGTTCTTGACCTTAGAACTGTGGCGACCCAATCACTGAATACAGTCCGGGCAAAGATTTTAATATAGATTTTAAGGCGATGGGGAAGTTGAGGGTTATGGGAAACCGGCAGCAAAGTGGCATTGAGGCCAAGATCTTATTGAATGGCACAGCAGGCTTGAGGCGGCGGGGGGCTGCTCCAACTCCCTTATGTTCTTAGTTCACCGTTATGCAGATATTACAGCATTAAAAACAATCAACTAATGCAAAACCTCAGAACAAACATGTGGTGAAAATCCAACCCACATGAAGCAAAGTGAGCCACCTAGTCTTCGTTTCCAACAATTCAAGATAGCTGTGGAGTATGGGTTTGTGAACTGAACCACAGCTTTAAGCTCCTACTTTCTTCTACCAGCATGCAAGATTCACACTACCAGCATCAACCAGAGGACTGAGGCTGCTGAAGGGAGTCTATTCAAAAAGTTGACTGTTTGATTATGTTTGGGAGCTGGGAGCCAGGGCGTCAGCATGGCATTTACCCAATGCAAAAACAGCTATGCTACAGAAGTACCCAAGTGATGTGTATAACACATACATTACTGATCTTTTAACTGGCACCTACTTTAAAAACAGAACATTACAGCACAGTAGAGGCCTTTCGGCCCACAATGTTGTGCCGACATTTTATGCTGCTCTAAGATCCATCTAACCCTTCCCTTCCACATAGCCCCCCCATAGGTAACCAATCAATGCCCAAACATATGAATGTCTCCACATTACTGACATGGCTGAAAAACTGCAAGAATCAGCTCCTCTAAGATATCTGATCTTTGCCTTTCACTGGAACATTACACTCATTTTAATTAACAAGAACAGTAGGACTATTTCTTTTTCATTTCTTTCTTCTTCTAAACTCTGCTAGTTTCCACTCTAACCAACCTTGAGCCATTTGAAGTGCTTGTAGATATCCAGTTCTCTCTCCAATCTGGCACACATCACTTCCTTATTAATAAGGGAATCTTCAGCAATGCAGCACTAGTATTAAGCTCCAAACTTTGTTAACAGAGCGACACAAACTGCTTACTACATTGGGCCCAGCTGCTACTGTTTGCTTGAAGACACATCAATGTGCCCCCAGCTGTTACAGGCTTGCGTGAAAAAAACATCCTGCAATTACTATTGTCACCCCTCCAGGAATGTGCCCAGTTTACCAAAACCATTACCTGGACAATCCTTTAAATGGGAAACTGAATTCCAGTCTTGGTCTAAAATATAAAACTACTGGAGAATACAACAATAAGACTATAATACTTCACACTGTATTCAAATACAATTGGAAACTATTAACTTTCAGTACAGGCTGTCCCTGGGTTACAAACACCCAACTTACGGATACCTCTAGATAGGAGCAAGCTCCCATATTATTAAATTCAGAAGTCCAACATACATATGTTCATTCCTACGAACGGCAGAACTAGTTTCTTCTCTCTCTCCACCTGCTCATTATAATATTATTATTCATTATAACTTTTGGAAAGCATCAAGTTGGATAAGTTGGACCGGATGAGATGTACCCCAGGCTGCTGTGGGAGGTGAGGGAGGAGATTGCAGAGCTTCTGATGATGATCTTTGCATCATCAATGGAGACGGGAGAGGTTCCAGAAGATTGGAGGGTTGCGGATGTCGTTCCCCTACTCAAGGAAGGGAGTAGGGATAGCCCAGGAAATTATAGACCAGTGAGTCTTACCTCAGTGGTTGGTAAGCTGACGGAGAAGATTCTGAGAGGCAGGATTTATGAACATTTGGAGAGTTATAATATGATTAGGAATAGTCAGCATGGCTTTGTCAAGGGCAGGTCCTGCCTTACGAGCCTGATTTAATTTTTTTGAGGATGTGACTAAACACATTGACGAAGGGAGAGCAGTGGATGTAGTGTATATGGATTTCAGCAAGGCATTTGATAAGGTATCCTATGCAAGGCTTATTGAGAAAGTAAGGAGGCATGGGATCCAAGGGGACATTGCATTGTGGATCCAGAACTGGCTGGCCCACAGAAGGCAAAGAGTGGCTGTTGAAGGGTCGTATTCTACATGGAGGTTGGTGACCAGTGGTGTACCTCAGAGATCTGTTCTGGGACCCGTACTCTTTCTAATTTTTATAAACGACCTGGATGAGGAAGTGGAGGGATGGGTTAGTAAGTTTGCAGATGATTCAAAAGGTTGGAGGTGTTGTGGATAGTATGGAGGGCTGTCGGAGGTTACAGCAGGACATAGATAGGATGCAAAGCTGGGCTGAGAAGTGGCAGATGGAGTTCAAGCCAGATAAGTGTGAAGTGGTTCATTTTGGTAGGTCAAATATGATGACAGAGTATAGTATTGATGGTAGGGCTCTTGGCAGCGTGGAAGATCAGAGGGATCTTGGGGTCAGAGACCATAGGACACTCAAAGCAGCTGCGCAGGTTGACTCTGTAGTTAAGAAGGCATATGGTGTATTTTCCTTCATCAATCGTGGAATTGAATTTAGGAGCAGAGGGGTATTGTTGCAGCTATATAGGACCCTGGTCAGACCCCACTTGGAGTACTCTGCTCATTTCTGGTCACCTCACTACAGGAAGGATGTGGAAGCCATAGAAAGGGTGCAGAGGAGATTTACAAGGATGCTGCCTGGATTGTGGAGCATGCCTTATGAAAGCAGGTTGAGGGAACTTGGCCTTTTCTCCTTGGAGCGATGGAGGAAGAGGGGGGACCTGATAGGGGTGTATGAGATGATGAGAGGCATTGATCGGGTAGATAGTTACAGGCTTTTTCCCCAGGGCTGAAATGGTTGCCACAAGAGGACATAGGTTTAAGGTGCTGGGGAGTAGGTATAGAGGAGATGTCAGGGTAAGTTTTTTTTTACTCAGAGTGGTGAGTGCATGGAAAGGGCTGCCAGCGGTGGAGGTGGATACGATAGGGTCCTTTAAGAGACTTTTGGATAGGTACATGGAGCTGAGATAAATAGAGGGCTATGGGTAAGCCTAGTAATTGCTAAGGTAGGGACATGTTCAGCACAGCTTTGTGGGCCAAAGGGCCTGAATTGTGCTGTAGCTTTTCTATGTTTCTTTAATATTTTGGAGGTATGATTGCAATATCAAGTGATTTTTGTACATCTTCTGACTTGTGGCAAAATGTAAAAATGTAAAAAAAATCTGTAAAAATGGAATTCATTCATTACCCAGGGACAGCCTGCTTTTGCTTTCAAGTGTAACCAGTTGAGAAATGCCAAACGCCCCAGCTTGGCTCAGTACGTTACATTCTTTCTTTGAAGACAAACTAACCAAGACCACTGTCTAATGGACATTCAGGAAGGCAGGCTGTTACCATGGGTTGCCCATTGATCAGCACTGGTCCATGTTTACTTACACACTGCTAAAAACAAGGATGATTGCCCTATTTGTAACATACCCAAGTTTACTTACAATGCAAAGCTTGGTGAAGAGGCAAGAGCAGAGGATGCATGGCCTGCAAGTGGGATACAGGCAGGTTACACGTGTGAGCAGGTGGAACGTTATCTGAAAACCTCACGATCTCACCACGATCTTTTACTTCAGCTCCAAAGCCCAAGGGGAAGCCCAAGAATCCATCTTCCACAATTAAATCCTTATGTGACCTAGTGTCAATTTATTCTTTGACAACAATTCCTTGGGGGCATTTTTCTGCTACATTAGATATGCCAAATAAATGGAAGGTGTTGCACTAAGGGAATTATGATAGGACAGTAGGGTGGGTGAAGAGAAGCAGCCATGAAATCAAATGGCATTTACACTCCAGAGGCCTACTCTGCTTCTTACAATTTACTCATTTTCCTTAAGACAGACTCAACAGGCAGAACAGTCTCCTCCTACAGCATTCCCATCAATCCCATTCCCCCACTTATTTTCCTCTGAGGGGGGGTGCAGTCTGTGGACAAGCTGCGTGGCACAGCTCACTGACAATCGGTGAGAACATGAAAAGGGATAAGAAGGGCAATTCATTGGATGACTCCAAATGCCTTACATGAGTGGCACTACAATTATATAAGTGAAGAGAGCCAGTATATTTGTCCCACACACAATAATATAATGAATGAAGAACCAATTTTAGCTAGTAGTGTCCAACATTTCTCAGCCAACAGCCACACAGAATGATGCAATGCTGATGGGGCAGATTACTTCCTTCTGACTATACTGTTCCCTGATTAAATGAACCTTCTACTTTGTGTTAGCTTTTTGGATCTCTGAAGTATCCACAGCACTCAGGGTTAAATGATGAGGAGAACATACAGACGATAGTCTATACTTTGTGACAAGCCTTGGAGATGGGATTAAGCAGGTCGCAAGAGTCAGCACAGCATTAGACATTGGACTTCCCTTGCACTGATCCACAGACTGTTTTACAGTGATTGATATTCTGAAAACATCTGACAGAAAAGATTGCTCCGCAACTGGAAATATTCAAATGCCCAAGGAACAGTCTTAGCCATGTAGATAAAGTACAGTTCAGACCGTAACCTCTGATACTGAATGTAGTAATAATTAAATGATTTGTAGACAAGAGTAAATATAATTGTAATCCTGCCTAATTATCCTACCCAAGGCCAGATCTGAGTCACAGGAAGGAAAAGCAGCTGGCATTCTTGCACAACATTTACTGTCTTAAACTACAGTACTTAACCTCACCAGTCCGAAAATAATTAGGCACTGCACTGGTCGACAGCACTGAGCAATCAGGGCCCAGAAATCAATTCAGACAAAGTTAGAAATCAACCACATTAATGTCAGTTTATAATAGCCAAAATCTATCAGCACTAGAGAGTTACTACAAAAAGATCAGAGACTTATAGAGAAGCACCAGACTCTGCAAGGAACCAACAACTTCGACTGGGGTAGGAAGAAATTTGCAGAGAAGTCTGTACATTCTAGCACTCACCCTGGAGTACACTCTTCCTAGTCAGAGTTTCATTTCATTGTTCAACTGACAGTGACACAAAATTGGCTGGTTTTACCTTTCTGATTTGATCCACTTCTTGTAGAGATACAGAAGAACAGCACACTAAGATCAAAAGTTTATAATCAAAGCAAACTGAGTGCATTGCAGAGTTTTTTGTTTAACAATCATTGACTAACACACACTACTGGACAACACGTTACATACAGGAAAGGCAAAGAAAACTGTAGATGCTGGAAATCTGAAATAAAAGCAGAAAATGTTGAGGATATGCAGCAGGCCAGGCAGCATCTCTGGAGGGAGAAACAGTTAACATTTCAGGTTAATGACCCTTCATCAGCATAGTACTAAATCACAGGTGACATTTCAAAACTGCAGATGTTCTCTGACATTTTGAACAATTGTATATAGACTTTCCTCTACATTTGCATCACCCACCCTTCCTGCAATTTAAGGTATACAAATTAATATCCATCTACCCAATTACTGAAAAACACGCTGATACTGGAGGAACTCAGCAGGCCAGGCAGCATCTGTGGTGAAACGCAGGTGGTCAACGTTTCGGGTCAGCACCCTTCTTCAGGACTGAAGATAGGAAAAGGGGGAAGCCCAATATACAGGAGGGAAAAGCAGAGCAGTGATAGGTGGACACAAGGTGGTGATAGGTAGGTGCAGGTAAGAGATAGTGATAGGCAGGTGTGGGGGAGGAGGGGAGAGCAGATCCACTGGGGGGTGGGTCAAAGGTAAGGAGAGAAAAGAGGGGCATAGAAAAAAAAGAGGCTAGCAAAGGGAAGAAAAGAAAAAACGTAGTTGTGTGGGGGGGGGGGGTGGGCGGCTGTGGGGAAGGGGGGTGGGGTTTACTTAAAGTGGGAGAATTCAATGTTCAAGCCAGAAAATGAGGTGCTGTTTCTCCAGTTTGCGCTTCGAATTCTCCTGGTAGTGGAGGAAGCCAAGATCTGACATATCTATGATAGTGTGGGAGGGGGAGTTGAAGTGACTGGCAACGGGGAGATGCAGATCGCGGTTACGGACAGAGCACAGGTGTTCTGAGTCGGAGAATAATCTGTTGGAAACATAGGCTGGTAGGATGAAATGTGAGGATAAGGGAGACCCTATTCTCTGTTGGGTCTGGGAGGGGTGGGGTGAGATCAGAGGTATGAGTGAGCGAGCTCTCGACCACAGTAAGGGGGAAGCCATGGTTAGAAAAAAAGTTGGACATCTCGGATGTCCTGGAGTGGAAAGCCTCATCATGGGAGTAGATGCCACGGAGGCAGAGAAATTGAGAAAAAGGGATAGTGTCCTTGCTAGAGATAGGATGGGAGGAGCTGTAATCAAGGTAGCTGTGGGCGTCAGTGGGTTTGTAGAAGATGCCAGTGGATAAGGAATCTCCTGAGATGGAGATGGAAAGAAAGATCAAGGAAGATTTGACATTCAAGACCAGCAATCCAGAACCCTACAAGAAGTCCAGGTACAACCTACAGAAGGTCATCGTGAGAGCAAAAAGGCAATTTGGATGCACAACAGCTGTGGCAGGGATTGCATGCCGTTACTTCCTATAATGTTGAAACCTAACAGCATAAATGGCAGTGATGCTTCACTCCCTGATGAGCTCAATGCCTTTTATGCATGCTTTGAAAGGGAGAATAACACTGCACCTGTACGAATCCCCACAGCATCTAGCAACCCTGTGATCTCTGTCTCGGAGGCCGACATCAGAACATCCTTCAAGAGGGTGAACCCTCGCAAGGCGTCAGGCCCCGACGGTAAACCTGGTTGGGTACTGAAATCTGTGCTGACCAGCTGGCTGGAGTGTTCAAGGACATCTTCAACCTCTCACTTCTGCAGTTGGACGTTCCCACCTGCTTCGAAAGGACATCAATCATAACGATGCCCAAGAAGAGCATCAACACTCCTAAAGGTCCCTGCCATTTATTCTATTTGTGTCACCAGAATTTGGCTTCCCAAAGTACATTACCTCACCCTTGCCTGGATTAAGTTCCATTTGCCATCACTCCACCCAACTTTGCTATCTGCAACTTCACCAATTTTCCTTGGTTAGCCAGAGCCAAGAGCAATCAGACACCAGTAAGGAAAATTCAATAACTTCTAAAGGTTTTTGCCAAGTCCTGGATTGGGTAGTATGAGCAAATATCATGGAATTGCTCCAGAAAAACATGGATGTTGCAACAAGCAAACTACCAATTCTCTCTGGATGAGTGACAAATTACGAAGGGGTTAACAACCTTTCTCAACCACATTCATCTCTGGAACCTGACAGCACTTTACATCACTGGCATACGGAAAGGGTTCACCCTGCATTTGTCATGCCTGTCCATACCTTGCTGGCTTTCACTGAAACTGATGTTCTTAATCAAAACAAAAAGTCAGAAATGCTGTTAAATTATTCAATACCATTAAGGTCTGGAAATCAGTGAAATTATTCAACACTATTATGGACTGGAAATCAGCTGCTGCAATACATGCACTATGAATAATTGATGGTTAATCAGTTACCATTTGACTACTGAAAACAGGTTTCACTCTCAGCTTCAAAGGAATTTTATCAGGCGGGAATGCTGCTGAGAGGAAATTCACCGTAATAAGAAAGAAAATAATAATCTTCAGGGCATTGAAGTCAAACTGAAGTCAAATGTTACCATGTTATTAACTGTTGCCTTGTACAGTACAATGCATACATGGATTCAACATTCAATCCTTTTCTGTACATTTTAGAACAATTACAATATTCATAAATATATTGTGGTTTGAAGTGAGCATACAAAAATACTTTGTGTGTCTCATAGGATTCCACAAAGGCCAAACCAGCAAATAATCAGATGGAGTGAAGCTAGAGAGTTGGGGACCTTGGACCTAGTCAAACCAAAGTAATTTATTCCCCAATTTTAAGCATGCATTGATCACTTTCTTTTGTTTGCCCATTATACATTCCTGTATCCATATTTAAAATGAAAACTGACTGGCAAAAATTTCAGTGGAAATCAGCAATGCTCGTAACTATAACCTGAAATTTTAGATAGTTTGTATTACTATAAAATTCTGTGGCCCATTTGTAAGAAATTCTGCAAGAAATATCTTTCTTTTGTGTACAATCTATTAAACAGAAAGTGCATTGCAGGAGCCATACTCGTCATTCTAACAAGCTCTCTTCATTAGCATCGCCTAGATCTTGCAGACCCTCACTTTTTAATCTGTATTTTAAATAGTTTACAATATTCAAAGCTTTAACATCACAGGCTGCTGAATCATCCAAGGCTGTATGTTTTAATTTCGTTTCTTCACTATCTCCTTGTCTATTTTTGTTTTAATTATTTGAAGATTTCTGCCTCTTCCCCCCCCCCATTAATATCCTTAGAGTCAAGTACAGAAATATTTAAACAAATAAAGTATTTATCCTAATTCCACATTAAGTTCATACTAGCTACAGTAACTGGACACATCTGAAGCACCAACGCATTCCAGAAATGCATTATTGCAACTCAGCGTTCTACAAACTTCAGAATAATTAGAACACACAAGTTATGATCAATACCATTTCTATTTAAAAAACATGGCACTAATAAAACGACTTTGGTTTGTACATGTGAAGTTATCTGTATTGGTTGGTAACAATGTGCAGTCACCACAAGATGGCACTGCCTTGCCAACTTAAATCAGCTTTTCACAATCATGGCTTCCTCTTTACCACAGCTATAGAGCCCTTCACTGCATCTCATCAATTTCTCACAACACTGTCCTCAACCCCCAGCTAGAAAAAGGACCGGGTTCCCTTGGTCCTTACCTTCCAACCCACTGGCCTCTACATTTAACGGATCATCCTTCACAATTTCCACCACTGTCAAGACATGTCTTTCCCTTGCCTCCCATTCCCTTCACAGTTTGTTGGGACATTTTTCCATCTCTACCAACCACCTTCCTCATGGTACTTTCCCACTCAAATGCAGGAGATATTGTGTCCTTCCTTCTCGCCATACAGGGTGTTACGGACTCAGTGAAAGTCCCTTTAAGATAGAGAGTGTGTGTGTATGTGTGTGTGGGGCGTGCTTACGTCAATAGAAGATAAAGGACGTAATGACGTTGTTGAAGAAGTCAGAAGAAGAAGAGAGAGAGAGAGAGAGAAGGGAGAGAGACACCAGCCTGCTTGTTTTCTCTATCGATGGATGAGAAACAATAACTGTGTTTGCCACTGAAATCCATGTATGGAAGTTGGAAGTAATCCGGTGGAGTTCACTTTGTTGCTGACCTGTAGAAGGAAACAGGTATTTGTATGTGGACGACCACGGTTCGGATGCTTTTCGGGGTGAGGAAGTCACTACTGAGTAAACACTGGAGTGTCGTTTGGGGTCCATCGTGGAACATTTGGATTTCGTATGTACTCTCTCTATGTTTTTCTACATCTTATCTTCAGACAACGGTGGTTGTTGAAGAAGCCCTTGCTCATGTTTCACCTTATGGCTTGCGGAACTGAACTTTAAGAACCATTCCGGAACTGGGAGTTTTGGACTTTGTCACACACACACACACGAAGAGTTTAGTTTTGGGGTTAACGTTCGAGGTTTAACATTTTTGAATTCTAACATACTAACATTTTACTTTTATTTTACGTATTATCATAAGTAGTGATTAATAAAATAGTTTTTAACACTGAATCATGCTCAGTGTGTTTCTTTTGTTGCTGGTTTGTGACAAAATTGGGAGATTCGTCCGGGATAGTTCCCAAGGTTAACGAGATTCGTCCGGGATCCAATCCAAAGATTAACGAGTGTCGTCTGGGATCGTTCCCCAGATTGACAAGATTTGTTCGGGGTTCAATCCAAAGATTTTTGAGGGAGGTCTGATAAATTCTTTTTAATTGGCTTGTGTGTGTGGAAACCAGCAGCAATGGATATTAAGGCATTTTTGGAGTCACCAACCCAGAAGGGATTGGAGGTGGCGAAAAAGGATGATCTGATAAAGATTGCTACAAGGTTAAACCTTACAGAAGTAAAGCAGTCTATGAGAAAGGCAGATATTCAGAGACTGATAGCTGGCCATTATGTGGAAAAGGTGTTTGAGAAGGAAGTGTTAAAACAGTTTCCTGGCAGTGAAATAGCAATTTCTGAGGCACAGGTGCAGCTGGCAAAGATAGAGGCTGAACGAGAACAAACCCAGTTAAAGATAGAGGCTGAACGAGAACAAAAGAAATTAGAAGCTGAACGAGAAACGAGAGTAAACCCAGTTAAAGATAGAGGCTGAACGAGAGCAAAAGAGATTAGAGGCCGAACAAGAGGAAAAGAGATTAGAGGCCGAACAAAAGAAATTAGAGACTGAACAAAAGATAACTCAGATGAAGTTAGAGGCTGAACGGGAACGGGAACTAATTCGGTTAAAGTTTGAGGCAGAGGAGAAGGAGAAACAGAGGCAGCATGAGTTACAAATGAAGCGTAGGAGTTTGGAATCTGATTCTGAAGATGGTTTTTCAGCCAGCAGGGAGGTTCGATTAGTCCCTCCTTTTGAAGAAGATCAGGTTGATCAGTATTTCCAACATTTTGAAAAGGTTGCTGTGAGTTCAAACTGGCCAAGGAAAGGATGGGCTCTTATGGTACAGAGTGTGATTAAAGGTAAAGCTCAAAAAGCTTATTCTGCTTTGTCTGCTGAGGATGCAGCTGATTATACCAAGGTAAAACAAGCTATATTGAAGGCCTATGAATTGGTCCCTGAGGCTTATAGACAAAAATTCAGAGACTTGAGGAAATCTGCAGATCAGACTTATATGGAATTTGCCAATGGAAAGAGAATATGTTTTGAACGATGGTGCCTGGCTAAAAATGTAGATGGGGATTATGATAAATTGACAGAATTGATACTAGTGGAAGACTTTAAAAGATGTGTTCCAGCTGAATTAACAACATATTTAAATGAAAAGGCAGTGGAAACTTTACAAGAAACTGCTAGGTTGGCAGATGATTATGCTTTAACCCATAAATCCAAATGGGGACAACCTAAAACCTTTCAAAAGAGTACAAAGACAATCCAGGTAAACCGGAGATTAAATTGGGAGGTAATCAAAAAGGAAAAGATGAAAAGAAGCCAGGGCTGGAGAAACCTGTTGAGCGTACTTGTTATTACTGTAGGAAACCTGGCCATGTGATATCTAATTGTGCCCTTTTGAAGAAAAAGAAGGAAGCTGTGCCCAATGCTTGCTTTCAGGCAATTAAAAATCAAAAAGGTTTAGGAGATGCTGTTAAAGACCAGTCCTTGCAAGAGGGAAAAGCGGAAAAGTTGGAGGAGGTGAGAAAGGAATTCCGTTCTTATGTATCAGAGGGTTTTGTTTCACTGAATGATGAGTCACCCCAGGTGCCAGTGAAAATTCTTAGAGATACTGGGGCTAGTCAATCTCTCTTGCTGGACAGTGTTTTAAATTTTGGAGAAGAAAGTGACACTGGTGAAGTAAATCTAGTACGAGGCGTTACAGGTGAGACCATGTCTGTCCCTTTTCACAGGGTGATTTTAAAGTCAAAGTTCGTAGAAGGACCAGTCGAGATAGGGATAAGACCTAGTTTGCCAGTGGAAGGAGTTTCTTTGTTATTGGGAAATGACCTTGCAGATGGAGAAATTGTTCCTGTGGTACGGTTAACAACCAAACCAAGGATTGATGAGTCTGAGAATGATCCAGATGTTTACCCATCATGTGCGGTGACTCGAGCTAGAGCTAAAGAATTAGCCAAGACAGACAGTCTGATGCAGTTCCTTGTGACAGTCCTAAACAGGAAGAAAATTATGATGCCTTATCTGAGATGCCTTTTCTGTCTTCACTGGAGGATCAACATCCTTATAGTGAGCCTGAATTTAAAGATTTGTCTTTGTCGAGGAAGGATTTTATGGTGGAACAGACAAAGGACCCTGAGTTGACAGAATTGAAAGAAAAAGCACTCTCATGTGAGGAGATTGAAAAAGTGCCAACTGGATAATATGTCAAAAATGGAGTGTTAATGAGGAAATGGAGACCTCCTCATGTTCCTGTTAATGAGGAATGGGAAGTTATTCATCAGGTTGTTGTTCCAAAAGTTTATAGGGATGAGATTTTAAACCTGGCCCACAGTATGCCTTTGGGTGGTCATTTTGGGGTGAATAAAACTGTAGGGAAGATCTTGAAACAATTCTATTGGCCTGGTTTGAGAAAAGATGTGATGTTTTGTCGAACCTGCCACACATGTCAGATGGTAGGTAAACCAAATCAAAAACCCCCTGTGGCTCCGTTGAAACCAATTCCTGCTTTTGGTGAACCCTTTTCGAAGGTGATTGTGGACTGTGTTGGCCCCTTACCAAAGTCTAAGACTGGAAATCAGTATTTGTTAACCATCATGTGTGCCACTTCTAGATTTCCAGAGGCAATACCCCTTAGAAATATTAAGGCCAAGACGGTGTCAAAGGCTCTTTTAAAATTTTTTACCTTGTTTGGTTTGCCAAAAGAAATCCAATCTGATCAAGGTAGTAATTTTATGTCAAAAATTTTTCAACAAATAGTCTATGAGCTGGGAGCAAAGCAGATTGTATCATCTGCATATCACCCAGAATCTCAAGGAGCTCTGGAGAGATTTCATTCTACTCTCAAAAATATGCTGAAGACTTATTGCTTTGAAAACACCAAGGATTGGGACAAAGGTATCCATTTACTTTTGTTTGCCGTTAGAGAATCAATCCAGGAGTCAATAGGATTTAGTCCGTTTGAGCTTGTATTTGGACATAGGGTGAGAGGACCTTTGGAGTTGTTAAGAGAGCAATGGGTTAATGAGGAAGTTCACTTGAGTTTGTTGGACTATGTCCAAAAATTTAAAACTCGGTTGGAGAGAGTCTGCCAGCTAGCGAGAGAGAATTTGAAAACAAGCCAGATAAGAATGAAGACATATTTTGATAGACGTGCTCGGCCTAGGACATTCGCAGTGGGGCAAAAGGTGTTGGTATTTTTCCCTAGCCAAAATAATCCCTTGCAATCTCATTTTTCTGGACCCTATGTTATTGAATCTCGAGTGACTGATCTAACATATATAATCATAACACCAGATAGACACAAGAGAACACAACTCTGTCATGTAAACATGCTAAAACCTTATTATGAGAGGGATTCAGTTGTGGCCTTGGTGGATGGTGTAAAGGTTGTTTCTAGAATGCCTGATGTTGATGTTGAGGAAGGCCAATTTAGACCAAATATTGTTCCATCGAAACTAAAAAACCAAAATATCCTGGAGAACCTTGAAACGAAGTTGGACCATTTACAAGTTTCACAAAAACAACAGATGAGAGAATTAATTTTAAAATTTAAAAATCTGTTCCCAGATGTTCCAAACAGAACATCGATAATTACCCATGATGTTGATGTTGGGGATGCAAAACCAATCAAACAACACCCATATCGAATGAATGTGGAAAAAAGTAAACTTGTTGATCAGGAAATAAAATACATGTTGGAAAATGATTATTAGACATTCTACTTCAAATTGGAGTTCGCCCTGTATTATCGTACCTAAACCTGATGGAACTGTTAGATTTTGCACAGATTACAGGAAAGTGAATGCTGTAACGAAGTCAGATGCTTACCCTATTCCTAGGGTGGATGATTGCATAGACAGAGTGGGAAAGGCAAAATTTCTTACAAAGATTGACCTATTAAAAGGGTACTGGTGTGTTCCATTAACAGATAGAGGAAGGGAGATTTCAGCCTTTGTAACCCCTTCTGGATTGTATGAATACAATGTTTTGCCATTTGGAATGAAAAATGCTCCGGCAACATTTCAAAGAATGATTAATTCAGTGATTCATGGGTTAAAACATACAGATGCCTACATTGACGACTTAGTGACTGGGAATGATACATGGGAGGATCACATCTCTGCGTTAGAAAGGTTGTTTGAAAGACTTTCCAAGGCTAACCTTACAGTTAACTTGGCTAAAAGTGAATTTGGCCATGCCACTGTGACGTATCTTGGTTATGTTGTAGGTCAAGGCAAGCAAGCTCCTGTTCAGGCAAAAGTTCAAGCAATATCTGAGTTCCCTATTCCCACAGGTATGAGGACTGTTAGAAGATTTTTGGGAATGGTTGGATATTATCGAAAATTTTGTAAAAATTTTGCTGATATTGCTCTTCCCCTAACTAATCTTCTGAAGAAGGGAGTAAAGTTTGTTTGGACAGATTCTTGTCAAGAAGCATTTGAGAAGCTGAAAGCCATTTTATGCTACCATCCTGTGCTCAAAACACCTGACTTTGAAAAGCCATTTTCATTAGCAGTAGATGCCAGTGATGAAGCTGCAGGAGCTGTATTGTTGCAGAAGGGTGACCTTGATGATATTGACCATCCTGTAGCTTACTTTTCAAAGAAATTTAATGAGCATCAAAAGAATTATTCCACCATAGAGAAAGAATTACTGTCGCTTGTTTTAGCCTTGCAACATTTCAGTGTATATGTTTGCAACGCTCAGAAACCATTGACTGTATATACAGATCATAACCCACTGGTGTTTCTGAGCCGAGTCAAAAACAAGAACAGAAGGCTGTTAAACTGGAGTTTAATTTTGCAAGAGTTTGATCTCAGGATAACTCACATTAAAGGCAAAGATAATGTGATTGCTGATTGTCTTTCCCGATGTTAAATGGGAAACATGTATCTGTACTAATCTGATAGTCTGTAGTTGTGTAGCATGATAATTATTAACATTACTAACTGTATGCGCGGTTAAAATTTTCTTGGGAAAATTTTTTTTAGGTGGGAGGTGTTACGGACTCAGTGAAAGTCCCTTTAAGATAGAGAGTGTGTGTGTAGGGCGTGCTTACGTCAATAGAAGATAAAGGACGTAATGACGTTGTTGAAGAAGTCAGAAGAAGAAGAGAGAGAGAGAGAGAGAAGGGAGAGAGACACCAGCCTGCTTGTTTTCTCTATCGATGGATGAGAAACAATAACTGTGTTTGCCACTGAAATCCATGTATGGAAGTTGGAAGTAATCCGGTGGAGTTCACTTTGTTGCTGACCTGTAGAAGGAAACAGGTATTTGTATGCGGACGACCACGGTTCGGATGCTTTTCGGGGTGAGGAAGTCACTACCGAGTAAACACTGGAGTGTCGTTTGGGGTCCATCGTGGAACATTTGGATTTTGTATGTACTCTCTCTCTATGTTTTTCTACATCTACATCTTATCTTCAGACAACGGTGGTTGTTGAAGAAACCCTTGCTCATGTTTCACCTTATGGCTTGCGGAACTGAACTTTAAGAACCATTCCGGAACTGGGAGTTTTGGACTTTGTCACACACACACACACGACGAGTTTAGTTTCGGGGTTAACGTTCAAGGTTTAACAGTTTTGAATTCTAACATACTAACATTTTTACTTTTATTTTACGTATTATCATAAGTAGTGATTAATAAAATAGTTTTTAACACTGAATCATGCTCAGTGTGTTTCTTTTGTTGCTGGTTCATGACAAGGGACACAAACAAAGCCCTTCCAGGTGGAGCAGCAACTCACCAGAATTTCCTCCAATCTGGCCCCGAGACAGCGAGACCCAACACAAATTGGGTGACCACTTCGAGCAGCACAAACTGGCTCTCTGTTTGTATCAGTTCTCAGGTAAATTATACATCTGCAATATTAACTCAGCTTTTCTCTCTCTGACACTGCTCGACCTGCTGGGCAATCACTGCAGCTCTGAACTATTTCCCAGCTTTTGTTTGTTTCTTCTAAGTATCCTCACTAATTTATTGACCACGTGGAATCATCAGCAACTTACCACCACGACAATACTAGTCTCAGCCTATCACAGATATTCCCCTCCTCCCACACATCCCTCTCCCACCCTTGCTGAAAGTTAAAACCAACTTCTTTTCTCATCCCTGGTTTTTATGAAGGGTCTTCAAACTGATACTTTAACTCTTGTTTTTCTTTCCACAGATGCTGTCTTACATGCTGGGTGTTTCCACTATTTTCTGTTTTTAAAGTCTCATAGGTTCATTAGAAACAAAATAAAAGTCACATTTAACACTCAACCAAAAGAGATACACATGCACCCCACAAGCAACTGCACCACACTCCCCCCCCCCCCCCCCCCCCCCAAATGTAATGGGCACTCTTTTCTCTAAGTGAAGCTCCAGAATCTGAACACAGAAATTTGATAGATCAGTACTGAGGGGAGTTCTTGCTGTAGGGTTGGAGGTGCTAGGTGAATACAGTAGATACCCTGGCACTCTGAAGACAACCAGAGAGCTGCCTCTGAATACTGGCTAATATACCTGCTTCAAAGACAGTAATAGATTAACTGGCCATTTATCTAACCTGTTTGTGGGGGACAGTGTGCAAATTAACCACATTCAACCCAAGTAATTGGTTATAAAGGCCTTTGAAATGTTATAGTGATTGAGTAGTGTAGAGGACACTTAAACATAAGAATGAACAAGAGTTTTCTTTTAAAGAAAGGGTATAGAGTTGTGCAACAAAGAAACTGTCCCTTCTGCACAAGCTGACCTTTTTGCCCATCTACACTAATCCCATTTGCCTGCAGTAGGTCTGGATCCTTCTATGCCTTGCCTATTTAAATGTCTTAATCACTTGTTTAATTGTATCTGATACCACCACCTCCTCTGGCAGCGAGTTCCAAATATCAACCACTCTGTGTAAAAACTTTAAAACTCCTTCCTCTCACTTTAAACATATGGCCTCTTGTTTTTGATACCCTTATCATGGGAAAAAGATTCTGACCATCTACCCTATCTATGCCTTCCTGAATCTTTTACACCTCTATTGGGTTATTGTTCAGCCTCCTTTGCTCCTGAGAAAATAAACTCAGCCTAACCAAATCTCTTTCCATAACTAAAATCCTTCAATTAGGAAACACTCTGGAAAACCTCATCTGCACTCTCTCCAGTACAACCACATCCTTCCTATAATATGGGGGCCAAAAATGCACACAGTACTCCAAGTGCTGTTTAACCAGTGCTTTGTAAAGTTGCAACACTATGTCCCAACTTTTATATTTTATGTCCTGACCTATGAAGGCAAACATGCCATATGCACTCTTCAGCAGCCTATCCACTAGTGTTTCCACTTTTAGGACACTATAGACTTGAACAGGGGGACCTTGGGGTTCATCAACATTCCTTAGGGATCTGCTGTTGATTGTGACGTGACCTTCCATTCACATTTTTACATTGGCTGTCCAGATGAAGGGTCTCGACCTGAAACATCAAGTCCATTTCCCTCCACAAATGCTGCCTGACCCACTGAGTTCCTCCAGCTTTTTGTGTGTTGCTCCAGATTCCATCATCTGCAGTCTCTTGTGTCCCCATGTTGGAAGAACTCCACAGGTTAGGCAGCATCTGTAGAAGGAAATGGAAAGTTGATGTTTCTGGTTGAGACCCTTCATCAGGGCTGATCTGAAATGTTGACTGTCCATTTCCCTCTACAGATGCTGCCTGACCTGCTGACAGTTTGTTTTTTTGCTCCAGGTTCTAGCACTCTCGTGCCTCCACGTTCTCACACTGGTGACAGTGCAAGGATGGGAAAGACATTAAAAATAACCAGCCACAAACAAATACAGAACAGGGAATGTGGACGTTCTACACCGCACTACTCACCAGGTGACTCTGTAGCCATTCAGCGAGAAGTTCTGCAGTGGAGTCTGGTATCTGACAGCGCAGTCCGTCCTTCTCCTCATTCTCCATCAGCTCCAGCAGTCCTCGAAGGTCTTCCACCAGGTGTAACACTCGTAGGCTGCCTATATACGGGGAGTTGGGCGACTGGCAGTCAAACAGACCATTTGAGTAGTCTAAGGTCTTCGAACCTAGTGAGAGGTTAATGAGAAAAGGTTAACTCTCATGAATACAAGTAATGAATATCACTTTGAAATCAGGGACCAGGTCAAGTCTACAACTTGGGCTGGAAATTGGATCATCTTTATTAAATTCACTTCTTATGCAGATAAGGTACGTTAATGTCTTAGAAGATAGGCTACTGATTGACTTCCACTCAACAGGCTAACATATCAGAAAAATTCCCGAGTGTCTAATATTGTAAATGATGCAGTTATATCAAGCTACCACAGCCAATATACCAATAAAGCTCCTGAGCATGCTATCCAGTACTCTACAAAATAGTAAATTTGAGGAATTCAAGCAATCTTACTATTGTGATAAATGACAGATGTAACTAATTAAAGTCTGCAATATATAACCAAAAACAAACAGCTTACTCACATTACCCTGGGACAGCATCCAGGAATTTATTGAGTACAGCATTTGCGAGTGGGAATGAGATTCTTTAAATCCACCAGAGAGATACTGAGGTTGGGACAGGAAGTGAGAGCAAAAGGATTTCTATTTACAAACTATGAGGTGAATAGATAAGACAGATGGTAGGTATCTTCTATCCCCAAGGCAAGGATGTCTAAAATGAGAAGTCATAGGTTTAAGGCGAGAGGTAGGTGGTTTAGAGAGGATCTGAGGGAGAATATTTTCACAGTAGCTGGAATCTACAATGCACTGCCTGAGGAGGTGGTGGAGACATGTACTCTCACAACATTTAAGCAACATCGAAGCAAGCAATTGAAATCGGCATGGCACAGAAGGTTATGAACCTAATCAGGTAAACAGAATTATTACAGATGGGTGGATCAGTCAGTGTAGATGTGGTGGGGCTGAAGGTGTTTCAGTGATATATGACTATGATTCAAATAGTTGCATTTCATATTGATAGTATTCTGGATTAAATTATTAGATTTATAGCAATAATTTGACAAAGTGTAAAGCTTTTATCTCAAGTGGGAAGAAATTTTCAGAAAATTTTCTACAAAGAATTTTTGACAATCACCTCCCCATTAGAAATTCTCAGTAACACCACAGCTTGCAGAGTACTTCCAGAGGGCCAAACAGGAATTCTAACCCTGCTCCTTTAACAGAAGAGAATCTGGATTTCCCACCCACATCCAACACATACGATAGGGTGGACAAGCAATATCTTTTGCCCATTATTGAGCAATCTAATACCAGAGGGCATGCACTTAAGGTGAGAGGGGGTAGGATCAGAACAGATGTCAGGGGCACGTATTTTTTTTTACTGAGAGAGTGGTGGATGCCTGGAATGCACTGCCTGATAGGGTGGTGGAGGCAAATTCATTGGGAGCTTTTAAGAGGGGCTTGGATGGGCACATGAATGAGAGGAAAATAGAGGGATATGGGATTTCTACAGGTAGAAGGGATGAGCCATATTGGCACAACATTGTGGGCCGAAGGGCCTGTTCTGTGCTGTAGTGTTCTATACCAACTAAAAGACAGCTCCCTGTGAGGAATCAGAAAGATCAAAAAAAAACAAGGGCAAGAGGAATCCTATTACTCAATTTTTTTGAAAGCCAGTCATAAGAAACAGCTGAAGGAGTAGTCAAATCACATCATTTTTCCAAATTCCAGGAAATACAATCCTAGGTTGTTTAATCTCCTCATCCATTAAACCTTGGAGGCCTGGTACCATTCAAGCATTAACATAACAAACAGCAGGAGGAGGTAATAAGATCACAGCTGATTTGATCTTCGCCTCAACTCTACTTTCCTGCCCATTCCCTAAAACCCTATGGACCAGAATCCTGTATCTCAGCTTTGAATATATTCCAGAGTTCCGGGACAGAATTCCAAAGATTCATGACATAGAACAGTACAGAACAGGAATAAGCCCTTCAGCCCACAACGTCTGTGCTGAACATGATGCCGAACTAATTCCCTTCTGCCTGCACATGATCCATATCCCTCCATTCCCTGCACATTCATGCATCTATCCAAAAGCCTCTTCAGCACCACTATTGTATCTGCTTCCACCACTCTCCCCGGCAGCCCGTTCCAGGCACCTACCACTGTGCAAAATAAAACTTTCCCTGTCTCACCTTAAATGCATGTATTGGACATATGTACCCCACAAAAAAATTCTGACCTATGCTTCTCATAATCTTATAAACATCTATCAGGTTTCCCCTAAGCCTCCAATGTTCCACTCTGCACCTTTTCTGTAACACTATATTCTTCATTCTGTTATTGCTTTTCCCTTGAACTACTTCGATGCACTGAAGTGATGAAATGATCTGTATGGGTAGCATTGAAAACAGTTTTTCATTGCACCTCAGTACATGTGACAATAATAAACCAATTACCAATTCCAAAGAAAACAACTCGTTTGTCCAACCTCTCCTTATAGCTCATACCCTCTAATCCAGACAGCACCTTGGTAAACCTCTTCTCTATGTTAAATGGGTCACCCATTATTCTGAACCTACATCCCTTTTACCTAGGTATCCCTTTTACCTAGGTTTCCCCTTGAGGGCAAAGTCTTTCATGGCACCTATCTCTGGGAATGATTTATAAGTTCTCCCGATGAAGGGTCTTGACCCAAAACGTCGACTGCCCATTTCTCTCTACAGATGCTGCCTGACCCATTGAGCTCCACCAAGCGGTTTATTTTGTAAGTCTGTAATCTCTCTCCATTTGAACAAAATTCTCAATTTTCATTCTTTCTACAAAAGCAGATAGCCTTGCATTTCCTCAGGTTACACTAAGTTGCGGTCCATTCCATTACTCATGTAGAGTCCTTTGCAGCCCGTATCCTCCTCACAACTTTCTTCCCCATTTATCTGACGACAATACCGTCACTTCATCCATGTGGTTAATATAGGTTGTAAGCTATTGAAGGAAAGAGCAAGAATAGAAGGGAGGTGGTGAGGTGTTGCAGGAAGCTCCTTCTCAAAGCATGACACTTCTCAACTTCAATTGGTATTGGTAATTGGTTTACTATTGTCATTACTGACACAAACAAATGTTTTAGCTGCACTGTTACACAGGTCTCACGATAAAAAAAGATAAATCTGCTTTGGGAGCATTGGTCGAGGGAGAGGTGGTCAGGATAGATAATTAGGCAGCAGAGTACATTTGCATCATGTTCTTACACCACAATGCATTTAATGTTAGTACAAAAGTGTTTCCACTCTGCATCAATATTTAAACTGTGGTGCAAATCCAGAGCCTGAAGCTGGGGTGAAGCAGACTGGCAGTGCCTTCTCCAGGGAAATCATTCTGCACTTCCACTCAAGGCAAGTACTCGATGTGATTGATCTTTATTCCGAAGCTGTACCAATGTAGAAGACTGTTCTGCTTCAACAGGGCAAAAATAAAACTATTGCCTCATATCATCATCTGACTGCGGCTCATCTATTTTATTATAGGCCGCCTCAGGCATCTCATTTGCAATCATTAGCTGGAATTTTCTTGTGGGATTTAACAATACTATTCACAATGAGGTTTTTGTTTAAACACGTCGGTATCTAGACATGGTTCTACGTACCAAATGCAACTGCTTTACACAGAGACAGCTCCAGTAAATGTTTATAGTGATTATTTATGGTACAAAGCCAATCAGGAATTTTTAAGCAATGTCTTACCTGCTATGATGCCATCCATTTGCTCTAAGGCGGCAGCTAACATCTCACTGGCATCGGTCATCTTTTTCCCCTTGTAAGTCAGTCAATGCTACACCTGAACCTATGGAAAACAAGGAATTCAACCTCGTCACCTAGGCCATATGAAGCAACTACAGAATACTCTCAATCATGCAGTATTCATCAGTTAATAGCTCTCAATTTATACAAATGTACTGGAATAGAATATTAAGAGGAACAGTCATCCAAGTAAATGTAACAGAACTCGTATGCAAATATTTAGTATGCCACAAAATCTAAATGAGCAAGAGAGAGAGACATCAGTAATG
This sequence comes from Pristis pectinata, assembly GCF_009764475.1. Classification (NCBI taxonomy): domain Eukaryota; kingdom Metazoa; phylum Chordata; class Chondrichthyes; order Rhinopristiformes; family Pristidae; genus Pristis; species Pristis pectinata. The sequence continues at coordinate 49,595,041 of NC_067419.1, read as the reverse complement.
GAGTGAAACAAATCTCTTCAAATCCAACTCGACTCACTTGAGTCCAATTCTTGATTTCAGTGTTACAAGGATTTGGAGATTGGTGTGGCTGTTGCCTAAAGCAGCTACACAAATTGCTTGTGAGAGCTGGCAAGTTAAATGTGCTGCCAGAGCAGAACAGTGTGCTTCTGGATTACATGCCTGGGTTACTACCCTTGCAGTGCCATGTACTCCAATCCACCTCTACGTGCGACCTGTGAGTCAGACAGTGGGAGGAAGATAATGTCATATGTGCTTTGAGAGATGGAATTCCAGGTTTCTTGGTACTTTGCTAGTGCAGGTAACTGACCTCAATACTGTACCATTTACCTATGCCTGCAGTGCTGCTTCACCACAGCACAAGGACTTGCTCATCCTTTTACAGCTGGGAGCAAGGTTCAGTTTCTGGGTAATGGCAGCAATTTTTCTAATGGCAACAAAGTGGGCCCAAATTTATTTTAAAATACACTCCTCTAAAATTTTACTTTCTACTTTTTCCCCCCAACAAAGCAACTCACTTTCAGGAAATAAGACAACAAGCCTAGATTTCATTAAAAACTGCTAGCAGTAAATGAGAAATAAAATCTCAATTAATAAGCTAGCTTTTTTTTAGATACCCATTTTTAATCAACAAATTTGGTTCAACCCACGCCGAGAACTTATGGAATTATTTTGTGAAACTGGCTTATTTGTTCCATTCAGCAGCTGATTAAAAGGAACTTGGCGCGCACACACACACAAACATTGAAATCACAAGGGACTTTTAAATACATCTTCCCATTGATTCCCAGAAATGAACAATCAATCACATGGGAGGAAGAAAACAACGTGTGTGCACAGATGCATAATTCTGGGGCTATTTATACTGGCAAATATACACACGGATCAAATAACATACACCAGTATAAGACTTCCATTCAGAAGGACCCTTCACTGCCACCAATCTGGACAGTTAATGGGAAACCAATGCTGGATTTCATCTAACTTTAAGGAACGTTCTGTTTGTTTGACAAAATGGACTCATACTCCTTGCTACAAGAACAACTGCTAGATTCTGGACAAGTTATTTCCAATGTTTACTCTCTCAATAAACTGGTTTCCTCCACCCAAAAAAAGGCCACGATAGCAAATACTTGTGAAAGTGCCCTTTCAGTTTATAGGATAGCCTCCTGATATTTGCTTTAACTCTTTAGTTTTGTTGGATGATTCCTGTGCAAAGTTTAGGGCAATTTCCTGCTGTCTTCCACCAGCTTGGAAGTCTCCCAATAATAACACTTATTGAAATAAATTAATGTACACGAGAAGCAAAATTTATTTTAAGCACCAGTTCATGACATGATGCAGACATTTTTTTGTTATTTGTTCACAGGATGTGGACATTGCTAGCCCATACAGCATTAACGTCCACCCCTAATTTCCACTGCGAGTAACCCACATTGTTGGGTCTGGAGCCACATGTACAGACATTGGCAAAACAGATGGCATTTTGCAGCAATCTGGTAGCTTCATGGTACTATCAGCTTTATATTCCAGATTTAAGTTTAATTCCTTATACTATAAATTCCCTTTCTGCTGCACTGGAATTCAAACTTGTCTCCAGATTAATAATTCGGGCCTTGAGACACTAGTAAGGTTCAGTGAAGCTGCCTCCATCTTCACTGTCTCCTCCCCCACCTCACTCCATCTGCCTCATTTTTTCCTGTCTTTATCATCACCTGCCCATCTCCCTACTCCACCCCTTCCCCTCCCCTACCTGCCTGTCATCCTTCCCCCTTCAGACCACCAATCACTTTGTCACCTCTCCCCATCTCTATATACTGGCCATCTCCCCTCTCAGTCCTGAAGCAGAGTTTCATCCAGAAGTGTCAACAATTCCTTCCCTCCCCACCACAGCCCAGAGATGCTGCTTGATCAACTGAGTTCCTCCAGCGGATTGTTTGGTGCTCCAAATTTCAGCGTTTTCAGTCTCTTGTGCCTCTAGTGATGAAATCACTATCCTAATTATTTGAAATGGAACTCATAATATTAATATCCAAGCTTCTAATTTCCGATGAACATACTGAATAGTTGATTTAACAGAAGACAAGGTTTGATAGATTTTCACATATTAAGGGAATCAAGGAATGTGGGGTTAATACAAGAAAGCGGCATGATTGTGTTCAACAGCAGAACATGCACAAGGGGCCAACAGGATTTCCACTGTAGAATGCAGTTTTCAAACAACTACAATAACCAGCACTCTTAACTGCCCGAGTCTAGGTACTCAAAAGAGTAGCACATTGTTAAAGGGAAATGTTATCCTTGTTCCCTTGCCCATTGGTGGTTATTCCAAGAAACTAACTCTAAAGCTATTTCAAACCTCCTGCAATACCATTGTGCCAATGTCAGCATTTTGCCGAGCATGGCCCCATCAGAGTGGGTATCTTTAAGGATTAAATGGATCCCATTTCTCTTCAATGGCAAAATTTAGAGGGTAGATGCAGTATTATGTTGCTCAGATTTCCGCTTCAACCCTTAAGTTCATTATCTGGATTGAATGTTTCAATCTCTGTCCAACAAAAGTCTTGTTGGAAAGCCTGCTCTGCCATTCAATATGATCACAGCTGATCATCTATCTCAGTAGCACATTCCTGCTCTTTTCTCATACCCCTTGATGTCTTTTGCACGTATAAATCTTTCTTAATATATTCAGCAACATTGACTCCACTGCCCTCTGCCTTACCGCTTATCTTGAGATACCTCTCGTTCTAGTTGCCACCAGTAAGGGAAAACATCCTCCCTGCATCCACCCTGTGAAGCCCTCTTAGAATTTTCAGTGATAACTCCTCCCATTTTCTAAAGTCTGTTGCTATCAGCCTGCATTAACTAATCTCTCCTCCTACAACAGTCCTGTCATTCTAGGAACCAGTCTGGTGAACTTTTGATAAATTCATTTTATGGCAAGTGAAGAGAACTGCACAAAATACTCCAGATCAAAAACACGATGCTGCTGGAGGAACTCAGCAGGCCAGGCAGCATCCGTGGAGGAAAGCAGGTGGTCAACATTTCGGGTCAGGACCCTTCTTCAGAACTGAAGATAGGAAAAGGGGAAGCCCAATATATAGGAGGAAAAAGCAGAGCAGTGATAGGTGGACAAAGGCAGGGAGGCAGGGTGGGCACAGGTGGTGATAGGTCGACGCAGGTAAGAGATAGTGATAGGCAGGTGTGGGGGAGGGGAGAGCAGATCCACCGGGGGGTGGGTCGAAGGTAAGAAGTGAGGAAAAAAGGCTAGGAAATGGAAGAGAAGCAGCATTTGTGGGGGGGGAAGAGGGGTTTTTGGGAAGTGGGGTCAGATTATCTGAAGTGGGAGAATTCAATAATTCAATGTTCATGCCGTTACGCTGCAAGGTTCCAAGACGGTAAATGAAGTGCTGTTCCTCCAGTTTGTGCTTGGAATTCTCCTGGCAGTGGAGGAGGCCGAGGACTGACATATCAGTGATAGTGTGGGAGGGGGAGTTGAAGTGACTGGCAACGGGAAGATGCAGTTCGCGGTTACAGAGCGCAGGTGCTCTGCAAAACTGTCACCGAGTCTACGTTTGGTCTCACCAATGTAGAGGAGGCCACACTTGGAGCACTGAATGCAGTAGATGATATTAAGGGAGGTGCAGGTGAATCTCTGTCTCATCTGAAAGGACGGTTTGGGTCTCTGGATGGAGATGGTGTAGGAGCAGGTGTTGTACCTATGGCAGGGGCAGTGGAAAGTTCCCAGGGTGGGAGAGGGATTGGTGTGGGGGTGGGGGGGTGGGTGGGTGGTGTGAACAAGGGACTAGTGGAGAGAGCGGTCCCTGCGAAAGGCAGAAGGGGTGGGGAATGAGATGGAAAGATTGAGGAAGGAGAGAGGAGTTGTCAGAGATAGTCCAAGTGAATTGGCAAACTGGGTGAAAATTAGTGGCAAAATTTATGAAACTGTTGAATTCCACATGGGTGCAAGAGGTGGCACCAATGCAGTCATTGACATAGTGGAGAAAGAGTTAAGGCATGGGGCCAGAGTAGGCTTGGAACAGAGACTGTTCAATGTACCCAAAGAGACAGGCATATCTGCGACCCATGCGAGTGCGAGTGCCCATAGCTACGCCCTTGGTCTGTAGAAAGTGAGAGGAATCAAAAGAAAAGTTGTTAATGGTGAAGACAAGTTCAACCAGATGGAGCAGAGTGTTAGTGGAAGGGGACTAGTTCTATTTCTGGTCAAGAAAGAAGTAGTGGAGGGCGGTGAGGCCGTCATGATGGGGAATGGAGGTATGTAAGGACTGGACGTCCATGGTGAAGATGAGGTTGTGAGTGCTGAAGAACTAAAATACTGCAGAAGTGGTCTCAAAGCTTTGTATAGTAGTAAGAAATCTTGGTTTGTCAAAAAAAAAACTCTTGCCAATGAAGGTTAACTGACTTAACTGCTTGCTGCACCTGCACGTTTTCTATCACTGTCTGATGTTTACAGACACCTAGATACACCAACGTTTCCCAATCCTCAAAATTTTCCACTAGGCTTGTCCAGCACAATTTCCCTTTCATAAATCCACCTTGACTTTGTCTAATCCCTTGATATTTTCCAAGTGTACTTTTACTACATCCTTTATAATACCCTAGTGGTGTTGCTACCACTGATATTTGGCATTCACTATTTCTACTGATAGTATTCTGGGATGCAGATTTTCAGGCCCTGGGAAGTTATCTTTTGGTCCCATTAATTTCTCACTTTTTTTTTTACTAACAGCAATGTCCTTCACTTTCTCCTTTTCATTAGGTTTTTAGTTCTCTAGCACTTTTGGGAAGTTATTTGCGTCTCCATCCACAAAGGCAGAACCAAAATATTCAGTTAAATGGTCAGCTGTTTCTTTGCTCCCCATAATAAATGTTCCGATTTCTGACAACATTTGTCTTCAATCTTTTTATTACATTCTTGGAAAAGCTTTTACAGTCTGCTTTGATGTTCCTTGTAAGTGCACCATCATACTCTATTTTTGGTTAATCTCGGTCCTGTTTTGCCAACTTCCACACTGCTTCCAATCCTCAGGCTTGCTACTTTATCTGGCAACTTTATACGACTCCTCTTCAGATCTCAGACCATCTGCAACTTTTGTTTGCCTTTCCTTTTGTGATTTAATGCTAGCAGGGAAAGTATAACTATGCTATAATAAACCAATACATTTCTCCAATAATTAAAACAAAATAAACTGGCTTGGCCACTCACAAAAAAGTGCACTGCTCAAACACTAAATGTTCTACTCATGTCTACACTGGTGCTTAAATTCCACTTGGTCCACTCTCTCTCCCAATCAACATAAATAATACCAGAGAAACAAAGGACTGCAGATGCTGGAATCTAGATGAAAAACACGATGATGCTGGAGGAACTCAGCAGGCCAGACAGCATCCGTGGAGAAAAGCAGGCAGGCAACGTTTCAAGTCAGGACCCTTCTTCAGGACTGAAGATGGGAAAAGGGGAAGCCCAATATATAGGAGGGAAAAGCAGAGCAGTGATAGGTGGACAAAAGAGGGGAGGCGGGGTGGGCACAGGGTGGTGATAGGTAGATGCAGGTAAGAGATAGTGATGGGCAGGTGCGGGGGAGGAGGGGAGAGCAGATCCACCAGGGGAATAGGTCAAAGGTAAGGAGAGAGGTAAAAAAAAAGGTAGAAAAAAAAGGCTAGGAAAGGGAAGAAGAGCAGCAGCATGATGGTGGTGGTGGGTGGGTGGGGATTACCTAAAGTGGGAGAATTCAATATTCATGCCGTCAGGCTGCAAGGTTCCAAGACGGAAAATGAGGTGCTGTTCCTCCAGTTTGCACTTGGAATTCTCCTGGCAGTGGAGGAGGCCGAGGACTGACATATCAGTGATAGTGTGGGAGGGGGAGTTGAAGTGACTGACAACAGGGAGATGCAGATTGCTTCATCATAAATAATACTATGACAGTGATGCACAACAATTGTGCAGAGGACCAGGTTGAAAATGCCAATGACAACAATTCATGTGAAACACATTATCTTAAAAATAACTACTCTCACGACATTTTAGTACCTAGACAAGCACTTCAATTGCCAAAACGTAGAAGACCACGGACAAAATACAAGTAACTGGAACTAGTATAGATATGGACAGTGGTCAGCATGGATAAGACACAGGATATTTCTTAGTCACACGTACATCGAAACACACAGTGAAACGTGTCTTTTTACATTATTGAGAATGTGCTGGGGGCTGCCCGCAAGTGTCGCCACTCTTCCAGCACCAACTTAGCATGCCCACAGCTCCTACTTGGTGCCTGAAGGGCCTGTGTCTGTGCTGTACAATCCTATGAAACAATATTGCCAGATTCTGACAGTTTTAGTCTATTTATTAATATTCTAATCTCTGTTCAGATTTCTACCAAGCCCACAATGGGTTTCTTTTTAAAATTCAGGGAATTGTAACTTGTGGTTGTATGTGTTTGACAAAGTTTGTATCTTTTTTGTTTCCTTTCCCTCATACCACCCCCCCCCCCCCAGCCCCCCCCTTCCCCCTCCTGATTTCATCCACCAGCTACACACGCACAGTTCACCCACAGGTCCCACCCCCAACCCATCTGGTTCCGGTTCCAACTGCCATTCACCTCTCCCCTAATGGTTTCCAGCACTGGCAGCCCTCTGTATTCCTGCTTCTCTCCCTCCAGCAGCTGCCTTCCAATCTTCACACTTCCCTCCTCCTATCTTGCTCCATATGCCTCTCCATACTTTTTTCTGTCTACCTCCATCATTCACCTGCCACTGCCTCCCAACTCTATTCCGGCTCCAATTTTCTACCTGGCACAACCTCCCTGTCATCTTATACCCCTTCCCACCTCCCAGTCCACTAATCACCTTGGACTCCTTTCTCACCAGTCCCCTTTTCTTTATACTCTTCCTCTCCAGCCTCGGACCTGATGCAGGGTTTCAGCATGAAGCATCAACAATTTCTTTCCTCCCACAGATGCTGCTTGACCCACTGAGTTCCTCCAGCAGATTGCTTGTTGCTGAGATCTAATGTAATTGCCCAAGTTTGGGAATATAGGAAGGCAAAATAGGGGGAAAAGTTCTTGTCCAGTTTTAATTTCTCTTTCATTAATTCTCCATACACATTCAATTATTTCAAAACGATCCACCTGAGGCTCCAAGCTATGCAATTGTTCCATCAACACACATATTGCTAAGAATCTTATCCCCAGACCTCACCTGTGCTAATCTGGACATGGCTCTGTCGAGTGGTGTGCTGATTATCCTACAACATTTCATTCTTTGCTGACTCAAAATGCTGGCTGTCTGATTGCAAAACAAAAAATGGGAGTTTCCCACAATTAATTTATTGCTGGGAATTCACATAGAATCACAGAACAGTTGGCCCACTAGGTTTGTACCTGCTCTATGTACCAACTTCCCTTTCCCAATAGCCTTCCAAATTCTTTCAGATACTTATCCAGCTTACTTTTGAACACCAGAATTTAATCTTCCTTCACAATTATCTGACAGTAAAGTCAGAATCTTACCCACTCACTGAACAAACTATTGTTCTCCATGCTACGTTTGGTTCATTTGCCAATCACTTTCATTGTAGACTCTCTCACTCTTTGCTTCTCTGCCAACACTTTCTATCTTGTTCATGATTTTAAGTACATCAGATACCCTCACAACCTCCCCTCTGTTCCAAGGCAAATCACCCTAGCTTCTCCACTGTTCTCTGGAATCATGTTGGTAGATTTCATCTACACCTTCACAAAAGGCTTCATATTTTTTCTATAATGTGGTGTCCAAAACTGGACACAATACTCCAGTTGAAGCTGAACCAGGTTTTATACAGGTTCATTACAACTTGTGTTTTTGTTCTCTTCATTTCTATTTATCACAGAATCGCTGAATGATAACAGGTGGCGGCTCTCTACAACAGCAATCCAGCTGATCCCATTCAATACTATAATTCCAAACAAACTCATTACCAAATTCCAAGACCTGGGACTCAAAACCCACCTCTGCAACTGGATCCTTGACTTTCTGACCAACAGACCGCAATCAGTGAGAATAGGCAGCAACACCTCCAGCACGATTATTCTCAACACTGGTGTCCCATAAGGCTGCTCTCTACTCCCTATATACTCATGACTGCATGGCCAGATTCTGCTCTAACACTGTCCACAAGTTTGCAGATGATACTACTGTAGTAGGCTGTACCTCAAATAATGACGAGTCGGAGTACAGGAAGGAGATAGAGAACTTAGTAACATGGTGTCACGACAACTTTTCCCTCAATGTCAGCAAAACAAAAGGGCTGGTCAATGATTTCAGGAAAGGGGGTGGTGTACATGCACCTGTCTACATCAATGGTGCTGAGGTCGAGAGCTTCCTAGGAGTGAACATCACCAATAGCCTGTCCTGGTCCAATCACATAGACGCCATGGCTAAGGAAGCTCACCAGTGCCTCTGTTTCCTCAGGAGGCTAAAGAAATTTGGCATGTCCCCTCTGACACTCACCAACTTTTATTGATGCACCGTAGAAAGTATGAATTCATAGAAAGCATAGAAAGTATGGCAACTGCTCTGCCCAGGACCGCAAGAAACTGCAGAGTTGTGGACACAGCCCAGCACATCACAGAAACCAGCCTCCCCTCCATGGACTCTGTCTATACCTCTCGCTGCCTTGGCGAAGCAGCCAGCATAATTAAAGACCCCACCCACCTGAGCCATTCTCTCTTCTCCCCCTCTCCCATCAGGTAGAAGATACAGGAGCCTGAGAGCACATACCACCAGGCTCAAGGACAGCTTCTATCCCATGGTGATAAGACTACTGAACGGTTCCCTTATACGATGAAATGGACTCTTGACCTCACAATCTACCTTGTTTGACTTTGCACCTTATTGTCTACCTGCAATGCATTTCCCTGTAGCTGTGAGACTTTACTCTGTATTCTTTTATTGTTTTTACCCTGTAGTACCTCAATGCACTGTGTAATGAATTGATCAGTTCGAACGGTATGCAAGACGAGACAGGCCTCTGTTCAAGTGACAATAATAAACCAATACCAAATACTCACCCTCTCCCCACAGCCCTTCAAATACTTCCTTTCAGATAAAAAGCATTTGGGATCTGGACTATATTTCAAACCACTTTCTCAACCAGTCATATCACTTTCAATGAAAAATACCCCGTCACTCCCAAATCTGTGCTCTTGGACTTCTCTTGGAATTGAGCCCTCTAGTTTATATTCTCTCTTCTCATCCTTCCTAACAAAATGTAAAACTTTACATTTCCAGCATTAAATTTCATCTGCACCTATCCACCCACGCCAGTTTATACCTCAAATTCTATTTCTACCCTCCTCACAGTTCACTACACCTTCAGGTTTGGTTATTATTTTTTTGAAGATGAAAAACAAAGTTACAAACAACAGATAACAACATTGTTATTAGATCAATGAAAAATTCAGAGTTCACCATGCCAGAATGGTCTTCCTGCTTCCAACCAGTACCGACTATGCAGCAGTTGGCAGGTATTGTCAACAAGATGTACTGTGCATCCATTACATAGAAGGTCAAAAAAATAAAAACAGAAAATGCAGAATTCATTGACATATTTCCTTACGACACTGGAGATGGCCATTTGGCCCTTTGAGGCTTTGGTGCCTCCCAGAGGAATCCCATTTCCCCACATCACTCTGAAACCTATCCTCTCACATGCCCATCAACTCCCTCATGTTCCTACCACCCACAGACTATAGGAGTAATTTACAGTAGCCAATTAACCTAATGGTAGCCAGAGGGACCTTTTTAAACAAGTATCCCAGAAAAGAATAGTCAGTGTTTTCAGACTGAACCAGCAATTCGAGGTTGTGACCTACAAGGATGGTTAGTGGTCTATGAAGTTCTCTGGGAGTATCAAGAAAATACAAGGTGATTGATAATGACTTAATAGTCATTGTGTATTGTGCTGTAGGTTTTTTATGTTAATCAAAAGGAATGAATCACCAGTACTGATTGATTCTGAATCAGCAATTGTTTAGATAAGCCATCAGAGGCAACTAAGAATCTACAAAACAAACATAAACGACAGGCTGGACTAAGATAGGAACAAATACCCCAATGTAACAGTCAGTCAGCTTCACTAAGCAGCAGCCATAAATTGAGAAGTTGGCTTGCCATACCAGCACCTAAAGTCTCAGAGGCCAAGTAAGTTGGAAGCAATAAGAGTTGCCAGCTGGTTGTAGCAAGATAGGAAATGAAGGATCCACTGTCATCCCCAATGATTAGGAGCTTCAACAACTTTTACAATGGTAATAGAGCTAACTGAAGTTGTGGTTTATGACAGCAAGATTTCTAGGTTATGAAGCTTGGTCATGAGACCCACGTGGAAAATTTGCATGCACTGTCAGGAGCAAATCAGTTCCACACTTCTCTGTACGCGGTTGGTTTAGTAACTATGATGTTATACTACTGAAATGGAAAATAGAGATGGCAACCAATAGTTCAGCTGCAATTGGACAAAGATAGACAAAATAGTTTGGACTTGCAATGGACTCTCGATGTGGCATGTCTCATTGGAAAAAAGGAACAGGAGGGAGGGGGGAGAGGAGTTAAATCCTACACATCCAACTCCCCTTACCAAACTGTGGAACAGTGTGAGAACCCGACATGGTGGAGACCCTAGGACTATTATTTGCAAGGAGCAACCCCCCACCCTGCCGAGTGTGGGGCTCGGGCAACAAGAGGAAGGCACAAGCTTGTCTAAGACCGATCTCTTGATGGATAGTATACTGTACAAGGGGGACACTTTCTATCCCCAAGGTACAAGTGCTTGTATAAACTAATACAAATGTGGAACAAATTATTTAATCAATCCCAAGTGTTAACTCCATCTTTATGTCCATAGTTGCTGTCAGATCTGTCCATAGTTGCTGTCAGATCTGCTGATATTTTTAGCATTTTTGGCATTATTTCAGATGTCCAGCATTTGCAGTTTTTTACTGTCATGAAAGAACAGTGATATTTTAGGCAGCCAACTCAAAAGTATTAAAACTTCCTACATCTAATGGAAGGGAACTGAACAAACAAGCTTGACCTCCAATCAATCCAGCTTCTTCTGCACTTCAGGGTCTCTGGGGCAGGCCAAAAGAAAGAATTCATTGGCTGAAGGTGGCCTGCAGCCTGTACATTATGCACCAATTACCTGCGTCATTTGCCTCAACTACTCCTGTGTTGACGAGTTCCACATTGTATTCATCATTTCTCTTTAATTCCTTCTGGGCTTTACTGGTGACTTCTCTTACTTATGTCCTCTGGTTTCTAACTCCCAAGTGAAAATATTGAGTTTACTCTCTTTAACTCTTATTAAGCTTAAAAATTTTCATTAGGTCATCCTCTGTCCATTTAAATCTTACCAAACAAGTATAACCTTTCAATTCTATTTATCATCCCCTCGAAGCTTTTTTGCCTCAGGACCCTTTTTATAACAGGAAATAGAACCAAGCACAATGCTTCAATATAATCCAAGGTTTACAAGTTTAACATTACACCTCTGCTGTTTAGTTTTAACTCTTTAGAAAAACCTACAGTGCTTTGCTTATTATCTTAAAATTCACCATAAAAAGATGTCAGTCTTTACGGTTTAACCACAGTTAAACTGCATGCTTTTCTTAAAAAACAAAAAAAAATCAAAAATCACTTTAAATTCATTTGGAATTACAGAGGTCACTTGAGGCTTCAACTTGTAATGGGCAACAGATCAAATACAATACAACATAACCAAAACAGCAACAATTACTAATGGTAACTGATGTCATTTAACATCACATCACAGATTACACATTTAATCAGGCCTGAGTTTACCATCATGTATTCTGGACAATAGGAGTTATCAGAAAAACCTTGCACCAGATTAATCCTGACAATAACCCAAGGGATCTTTGAAAAGAGGTGAGTCTCTGTGCACATGCTTGTGAGTTTCACATTGCAAGAGTATAAAAGAGGCACATTTGCAAATTGTCACTAGTTGATTGGCTAATTAACAGCAGCAAATAAAGGGAGGCAGGTAAGTGGAGTGGCCATTGTTGCAGTGGACCAGTGTTAGAGTGGAGCACTTGAGGCTTTGGCTTAAGAGGCTTCGGCAAGAGGAGGCAGAGGCTAAAGCAAATCTCTGGTATGTTTCTTTCTCAGATTTTTCTTTTAGTGCCAGGCTAGAGTAGTTAGAATGGCTCTAGGGCCAGTGGTGCTTTCATTTTGTGAGATGCAGACCTCCAGTCTGCCTGATAGCTATATCTGCACAAGGTGCATCCAGCTGCAGCTCCATATGGACTGTGTTAGGGAACTGGAGCTGCAGCTGGATCACCTTCGCCTCCTACAGGAGAATGAGGATTTCATAGATAGGAGTGACAGGGAGGCAGTCACTCCTAAGCTGCACTCTTTAGTAAGGCATTTGATAAGGTTCATCATGGAAGGCTCATTCAGAAAGTCAGGAGGATCCAGGGAAACTTGGCTGTGTGGATCCTGAATTGGCTTGCTCCTAGAAGGCAGAGGGTGGTTGTAGATGGAGCGTATTCTACCTGGAGGTCGGTGACCAGTGGTGTTCCGCAGGGATCAGTTCTGGAACCCCTGCTCTTTGATTTTTATAAATGACTTGAGGATGTGGAAGAGTGGGTTAGTAAGTTTGCAGATGACATGAAGGTTGGTGGTGTTGTGGATAGTGTAGAAGGTTGCTGTAGATTACAACAGGATATTGATAGGATGCAGAGCTGGGCTGAGAAGTAGCAGATGGCGTTCAACCCAGAAAAGCATGAAATGATACACTATGGAAAATCGCATTTGAAAGCAGAATACAAGGTTAATGGCAGGATTCTTAGCAGCATGGAGGCACAGGGGGATCTTGGGGTCCACATCCATAGATCCCTCAAGGTTGCCACATAGGTCAATAGGGTTATTAAGAAGGTGTATAGTGTGTTGGCCTTCATTAGTTGGGGAATTGAGTTCAAGAGCAGTGAGGTAATGTTGCAGCTCCATAAAACTCTGGTTAGACCACACTTGGAGTATTGCATTCAGTTCTGGTTGCCTCATAGGAAGAATGTGGCAGCTTTAGAGAAGGTGCAGAGGAGATTTACCAGGATACTGCCTGGATTGGAAAGCATATCTTTTAAAGATGGTTGTGAGCTAGGGTTCTTCTCTTTAGAGCAAAGGAGGATGAGAGGTGACTTGATAGGTGTACAAGATGAGGCATGGATAGAGTGGACAGTCAGAGACTTTCCCCCTGGGGCATAATTTTAATGCGATTGGAGGAAGGTATAAGGGGGAAATGTCAGAGGTAAAGTGTTTTTTTTTAAAACAGTGGTGGGTGTGTTGAATGCACTGTGGGCAGAGGTGGTGGAGGCAGATGTATTAGGGACATTTAAGAGAATATTAAATAGCCCTCCATTTTTCAATTATTCATATGCCTCTGTGGGAGGGAAGGGTTAGATACATCTTAGAGCAGGATAAAGGGCCAAAGGGCTTGTACTGAGCTGTAATGTTCAATGTGATACGAAAATATCCCATTATTGGTGGATAGAGTGTGGAAATCTAAAACATTTTAAATCATAGTAAGTGAACAAAATTAGTTTCAAAGATAGGTTTGCTCTAATGGAAATTTTTAAAAATTACAGCACTGAGGTTTATTCCAGTTGACAGTCTAGACAAACAGCAGATATCCTGACTGGTTCAGCACTGAAAACACACGCAATTTCAGATCAACATTTCTCCAAGCACCCTGGGCATAATGTTAATGTAGCATGCAATGAACAACCTCTCTTCAGTGCCATACATACAAATAAATCCTCTTCACCCACTCTTCCTTAGAAACATTGAATAATGTCTAACATAATGTAATTTGATTATATAGACTAATGTAGTAAATCTTTGAACTAGAGAACCTTCATTCCATAAATTTTTTGTCAAAACCAAAAATGCAGTTTTTAAAGCAAGGAGAATGCTTATAGGCCGCAGATATCACTAACTAGCCCTTCTGGCATTTGCTTAACACCTCCTTTGTGAAAGGGTTTGATAAGCTGGTTAGCTAAGAGGAAGGGGGTCTGGGTTGCAGGGTGATTTTTGGAATAGTAGGCATTTTATCCACAAAGTAAATCTTAGATAATACCGACCCACTATAAATAGTGAGATCAAAGATATGGCCATATGTAACAGTAGGGGAGCTCGTGTAGTAGGCAAGTTTGAACAAGGTCAAGAGGGCATAGAAATCCAAGGGGGAAAAGAAAAGGAATTTAAGTTAATTGCTTATTCCAAAAGGAGAATCATTCTGAAGTATGCACGCCCACGGACCTGGATCTATATTGCTGACAAAAGCCCAGTCTTCTGACCTTGTAATGAAAAGCCCCATTCTTCGAGACTGCAGAGCTGGCATGACTGAGCACTTCAATCCTACAGAGCATGATCTTGTAAATTTACTGGGTGAAAAATGAATCCTGTAAAGACAGACAAGATATTTTGGAAAAATAGTCGCAGAACTATAGCCAGGGCTGTTTCTGATGGGCAACTTTCTGCAACGTTTCCATTACTTGCTATCATGCATCTAACATAGTTACCATATAGATTTCAATAATATTTTGTTAAAGTGGTTTCCTTTAACTGCCTGTCATTGAGCATCACCAAGGGAACAGACTGTGACCACTCCTCCCCCTTCATTATTTTGGTCTTTCCTCCATGTCTCTTAATATTTTTACCATCCTCTATTTCAAGCTTCCTTTTCAGCATTTTATGTGCCCTAATACTTCCAGTTTCTGGAGTCCTGTGGTACACTGTGTGCATTAAGAAATGTTTCTTTAACTTGATTTTAACCAACTTAAATTAATTTCTAAAATTGTTTTGAATTTCAATTTACTTAGCAGGAAGAATCATTCACTTTTGAAAAATGCAGTTACCTCTTGAGATAGGGATATTGCTGCCAGATGCAATTTACCAGACAATTGGAGTTGACAATTGTACTGCACCTTATTTTTTGACACACCTCAGACTTTAACCCCTTCATCTTCAGAGAGCATAAATACAAGTCTCAACCCAAAACATTGATTTACACCTTTTGCCTCCACAGATGCTGCTTGACCCACTGAGCTCAGTGTTGTTTTGTTCCATATTCCAGCATCTACAGACGCCTGCCTTCATAAATACAAGTTTACCCAGTCCTTGACCACACTTAGACTCATCATTCCATGCACCATTCCACTAAATAGTTATTGGATTTTCTCCAAGGCGTCTATATTTTCTCTGGAGTTGAACAAACAATCCTTCCAACTGCTTTTGTGATAAAGGCCATTATCTCACTAGCCTTAGACTACTTTTGCCAGAACAGAACAAGTCTGTTTAGAACCTTCTCCAGATCAGAAATTCACCACGTAATCAAAGGTCAGACCCATATTCTTATCACTGATTGCAACCGGAAAGATTAGAACAAAATTCTATGGATCATAGTATCTTTTAAAAAAAATACTGCACACAAGTAAAATGTTTTTTTTATAAAATCCATGCATGTGGCAGTCAAAGCTGAGAAGGCAGGGTTTTGTTCAAAATTAGAAGCATATGCATCTGAAAGCAGTGCTAAGATGAGGACAAATTAGTAAGTGATTGACGAGAGATCAAAAGTAATAACACAATGGTGTTATGAATGCTTTTCTACATTCCATCTTGTCTTGGACAATATCTAGGGACCCAAGTAGAATGAGCAAAAGTGTAAACTACTTGTATTGCTCCAGCAAAGAGCTCCAAGCAACTGCCATCTCCCAAATTTGTTTTCAAACTTTCAAAATATTTTAAATCCTGTTAATACATTCCCCTAAGTTTGCCCACTCACAAGTGGTGTGACAGCCAAGGAACTTCAGTCTAAGAAACAGAAATATCAAATTAAGCCCCTTGACATGAAAATGTTGGTGAACATATACAACATACAGTAAATTAGTCAATTACTTTTGTTACCTTGTTTAAAATTTGGGTAGGATAGAGGTGGTCAGTCCACAGGAAGCCGCAGCATGAAATGAGTACAGGATGATTTCTCATCCCAAACTCATTTACCAAACCATTCACACACATGCTGAGAAACACAGACAAAAATTTAATAGAAACCTCTACTGCTGCAAAGTGAAGTGATTTAGAAACTCCTAGAACTTCAAATAATCTTGACATGTGCTTTTATTTGTGGGTGTGCACTAATGATTATTTTAATAAGAACATAAGCAGGAGTCAGCCATCTGGCCCATCGAGCCTGCTCTGCCATTCAATAAGATCATGGCTGATCTGGCAGTGGACTCAGCTCCACCTACCTGCCTTTTCCCCATAACCCTTAATTCACCGACTAGGCAAACATCTATCTGTGTCTTAAATATATTTAATGAGTTAGCTTCTGCTGCTTCCCTGGGCAGAGAATTCCACAGATTCACTACTCTTTGGAAAAAGCAGTTTCTCCTCACCTCCATCTGAAGTCTATTCCCCTGAATCTTGAGGCTATGTCCCCTAGTTCAAGTCTCACCTACCAGTGGAAATAACTTCCCTGCTTTGATCCTATCTATCTCTTTCATAATTTTATATGTTTCTATAAGATCCCCTTTCTTCTGAATTCCAGAGAGTACAGTCCCAGGCAACTCAATCTCTCCTCATAGGCTAACCCCCTTATCTCTGGAATCAACCTGGTGAACCTCCTCTGCGCCACCTCCAAAGCCAGTACATTTTTCCTCAAGTAAGGAGACCAGAACTGCACGCAGTACTCCAGGTGCAGCCTCACCAGTACCCTGTACAGTTGCAGCACAACCTCCCTGCTCTTAAATTCAATCCCTCCAGCAATGAAGGTCAATATTCCATTTGCCTTCTTGATAACCTGTTGCACCTGCAAACCAACTTTTTGTGATTCATGCACAAGCACTCCCAAATCCTTCTGCACAACAGCATGCTGCAATCTTTCACCATTTAAGTAATAATCTGATCTATTTTTCCTTCCAAAGTGGATGACCTCAGATTTACCAACATTGTACTCCATCTGCCCACTCACTTAACCTACATCTCTGCAGACTCTCCGCATCCTCTGTGCAATTTGCTTTTCCACTCACTTTCCTGTCATTAGCAAACTTCGATATGCTACACTGTCTTCTCTTCCAAATTGTTAATGTATTTCGTGAACAGTTGCAGGCCCAGCACCAACCTCTACAGCACTCTACTCTACACCGATTGCCAACCAGAGAAACACCCATTTATCCCAATGGTCTTCTATTGGTTAACCAATCCTCTATGCTAATACATTACCCATCACTCCATGCATCTGTATCTTACGGATAAGTCCTATCGAACGCCTTCTGAAAATCCAAGTATACAACATCCACCTGTTCCCCTCAAAGAACTCCAGTAAGTTTGTCAACCAGGAATGCAAGAAACTGCAGAGAGTTGTGAACACAGCCCAGCACATCATGGACACCAACCTCCCCTCCTTGGACTCTTGTTTTTACCTCACTGTCTTGGCGAAGCAGCCAGCATAATCAAAGACCCCACCCACCCGGGTCATTCTCTCTTCTCTCCTCTTCCATCAGGTAGAAGATACAGGAGTCTGAAGGCACGTACCGCCAGACTTGAGGACAGCTTCCACCCCACTGTGATAAGACTATTGAATGGTTCCCTTATATGATGAGATGGACTATGACCTCACGATCTACCTTGTTGTGACCTTGCACCTTATTGCACTGCACTCTGTAGCTGTGACACTTTACTCTGTACTGTTATTGTTTTTACCTGTACTAACTCAATGTAACTGCACTGTGTAATGAGTTGACCTGTATGATTGGTATGCAAGACAAGTTTTTCCACTGTACCTCAGTACAAGTGACAATAATAAACCAATACCAGAAACATCCTCTCCACGACCACTCTATCCAGGCCTTTCAATATTCGGTAGATTTCAATGAGATCTCCCTCATCCTTCTAAACTCCAGCGAGTTCAGACCCAGAGCCATCAAAAGCTTCTCATATTAATCCTTTCATCCTCAGGATCATTCACGTAACCTCTGGACCCTCTCCAAAGCCAGCACATCCTTCCTTAGATATGGGGCCCTAAACTGCACTCCAAATGTGGTCTGACCAATGCCTTATAAAGCCTCAGCATTCCATCCTTGCTTTTATATTCTAGTCCTCTCGAAATGAATGCTAACATTGCACTTGCCTTCCTTACTACCGACTCAACCTGCAAGCTAACTTAGGGAATCCTGCACCAGGACTCCAAAGTCCCTTTGCACCTCCGATTTCTGAATTCTCTCTGCATTTAGAAAACAGTCTATGCCTTCATTCCTTCTACCAAAGTGCAGTCATAAACTTCCCTACACTGTATTCCATCTGACACTTCTTAGCCCATTCTCCCAAGATGTCCAAGTCCTTCTGCAGACTCCCTGCTTCAACACTACCTGCCTCTCCACCTATCTTTGAATCATCCGCAAACTTGGCCACAAAGCCATCAATTCCATCATCTAGATCATTAACATAATGTGTAAAGTAGCGGACCCAACACCAACAGTCACCAGGAGCCAAGCAGAAAAGGCCCCCTTTATTCCCACTCTGCCTTCTGCTAGACAACAAACCTTCTATCCATGCTGGTACCTTTCCTGTAATACCATAGGCTCCGATCTCGTTTAGCAATCTCATGTGCGGCATCTTGTCAAAGGCTTTCTGAAAATCCCAGTAAACAACATCCACTGACTCTCCTTTGTCTATCCTGCTTGTTACTTCCTCAAAGAATTCCAACAGATTTGTCAGGCAAGATTTCCCCTTAAGAAAACCATGCTGACTTCAGCCTATTTTATCATGTGCTTCCAAATACCCCAAAACCTCATCCTTAATAATGAACTCTGACATCTTACCAACCACTGAAGTCAGGCTAATCAGCCTATAATTTCCTGCCTTCTGCCTCCTGCCCTTCTTAAAGCGTGGAGTGACATTTGCCATTTTCCAGTCCTCCAGAACCATTCTTGAATCTCGTAATTCTTGAAAGATCACTACTAATGCCTCCACAATCTCTTCAGCTACCTCTTTCAGAACCCTGGGGTGTAGTCCATCCGGTCCACATGACTTATCTACCTTCAGACCTTTCGCCTTCAAGCACCTTCTCCTTAGTAATAGCCATTATACTCACTTCTGCCCCGACTCTCTTGAATTTCTGGCATGTTGTTGGTGTCTTCCATTGAAGACTGATGCAAAGTACTTACTCAATTTGTCTTTAGTGAATGCATTTTCCCTCATCTCAATTCCAAAATGGCTATGCGTTATTCTGAGATGATAACCCCTGGTTCTAGTATCCCTGCATCCAGCCTATTGAGCCTTGTAAAAATGTTGTAGGTTTCAATGAGATCTCCTCAGATTCTTTTACACTCTACAGGCCTAGCCTACTCAATCTCTCCTCATACAGCAAACTCCCCAGCCCTGAATTTATCAAATGAATCTTCACTGCACTCCTTAAAGTCCTTTGTCTATATAAAAGGGAATAAGACCAAAACTGTATGCAATGCTCTAGATGTGGTCTCAGGGCCCCATGTAATTGCAATGATACATCTTTACTCCTGTACTTAAATCTTCATGTATTCTCAAATGAACAACGACAGTCCTTAAATGGTGATCCAATTGCTATTAATTGTATAAAACCAGCATGTGATGAATAACCATCTTGTACAACCTTAGAAACCATATGCAAAAACAAATATAATCTTTGAGGTTCTGTTAACATTGGTAAAAAGCCAAATGACTAAACAACATCCTGGTGAGAGAACAGCTGCAACATATTAAAAAACCCAATGTGAATAGCTTGTGTTCTGATACCTAAAGCAACAGGAGTCACAACAGCTTTCAGGAAAAAAAATAGCACAGATTGGAAATTCATAAATCTTTATTTTTAGAGACACTTTCAAGATTCATATCCAACACACCTTTCAAAAGAAAGTTATTTTCTATGAAACTATAGTATTTTTCCTCAGCTAACATAGAATTCCTTAATAGAAAGTTACCCAAAAGGCATAGTAGCACTATTATGATACCTAATTAAAGAGCAAGGAGAACACGATAACTTATCCTTGAGTATAACAAACCATCTTGATTACAATTTATGGAATTCTTTTGATTTTGAGAGTTTGAACCCCACAATGTCAATCAAATAGCTTCTGCACCTTCTGGGCACCTTTCCAGGTCCCAATAGGTTTATAATTAAATGGCTTGGAAATTAGATTGTGGAAGAAAATGAGAAAGAGGCCTGGGTGTCATTTTTAGAGTTTTTTTTCCCTTAAACAGAGACTCTTAGCCAATGAAAACACCTTCTCCCAATCTACTCAATTCCCCATAACAACAACCTTCAACAAGTTGCAAACACATTGATCCCTGGGCTCCCAAGTTAAACATGAGGAGAGAAACATTCTGCTTAGTCCATGCTACACTCCCAAAACCAGTACATTCTTCCTAAGGTGTGGCGGTCAGAAAGTATGGTCTGACTAGGATTTGGACAGCTGCAGCTTAACTCCTTGTATACACCCTCTAGGTACAAGGTCAGCATTCCATTGGCCATTTGATTATTTGCTGTTTCTACTCATGACGTTTTAATTATAAATGTAAGTGGATCACCAAGTCTTACTGGACCTCCACTTTTTCTAACTATTTAGTTTTTAGGAAGTACTCGGCTGTCTCAAAATCCAAACTGGATGACCTCATGTATGCTTTCATTAAATGCATTTGCCAATTTTACCCACTAAAAATCTATTAATATGCCTTTGCAATTCTACACTGCCATCTAACTTTGCATCAGAACAAAACTGTGGCTTTCTCTCTTCTCCATTAGATAGTTTACAACTCATGTGGCTTGCACCTATTTAACAACACAGGTACTTGCAAAACACCATTAGCCATGTCTGCAGTACAAATACCTGCTCATTATCACTTGTCTCTCTTACCACAAGCAATTTCCTAGTTAGATTAATAACTTGTTTTTAGTTTCATGAGCAAAAACTTAACGGATATTGACCACACACTCCAAATTTAGAAAATGCTAGAAATATTCTGGTCAGACTGCATCTGTGGCACCTTATTGTCTACCTGCACTGCACAGCTCTGTAGCTCTGACACTTTACTCTGTACTGTTATTGTTTTTACCTGTATTACCTCAATGTAACTGCATTGTGTAATGAATTGATCTGTATGATCAGTAGGCAAGACAAGTTTTTCCACTGTACCTTGGTACAAGTGACAATAATAAACCAATACCAATATCATCTGGGGGAAATGTTTCAGAACAGAGACCCTTCGTCTGGTTCTGACAAATGGTAGACATATTAACTTTTCCCTTTCCACAAATGTCTGACCTGAGGATTTCCAGTATTTTCTGTTTTTAAGATTTCCCACATCTGTAGTTTTCCCCCCTCAGTTTTCACTCCCAAACTTACTGTGACTCCCGAAGTGAAAGGAAGCAAAGAATGAGCAAGAGGCATAGTTATTAATAAAAAATGATTGCTTCTCTAACAGAATTCTAGAGTTTATAATCCAACATGACAGATTTATAGTCTTAGTTGCCTGGTAGAAAGTCTGATATAATAGTCAGCTATCAAGTTAATTGAAGCAGCTCTACAGAGCACATAAATGAAAATTAATCTTAATGATCCCATTTTAATTTACTCCAGGAATATGATTAAAGCTACAAATTAACCAAGTAGCAAATTAGCAAAGCAAATGGTATCTCAAGTTCTGCAGAAGTGATTTAACAATGAGAGCCAGCTGCCATCATCCATCTTGTTACTGAATTGGTTAGTTAGTACAAGAGCTGCCAAATGGTAAAGGTATTAACAGAGCAAATCATAATCATCAACAGATTAGCTACTAGAGTTCAGGTTACAACAGATTACTCAGCAACCTTAAATTGGCACAACTGAAATTCAGATGTAGATGTAAGAGTGTCAACTCAGATGAAATGCAGATAGCCTGACAAAGCCACTTTCAACAGAATACAGTAGCATGTATACAGTAGCCCAAGTAGCAGTAGGTCACGATGCATTGGAAAACTGGTCAAGGCTGTCAGGGGCCACAATCCTGGAACTGCTCTGGGAATTTCTGCTCATGGAAGCATTACAAGGCTGTTGTCAGGACCAGGGAATCTTGGTGTCGAAGAAAACATTGGATCGGCTGGATGCATTTTCTTTGGATGAGACCAAGGTGAAATGTAATTGAGCTGTTAAAAAGGTTATATACCAAGGTCAAGGAGGTATAATGAATGCAAAATGATTAGAAAGGAGCATAGGTGTTTCCCCACATGGAGGGTTTAAGGATCTGGAACTTGATGCTAAAGGGTGGAAGAGCCAGGAACTCCTGCGTGATTTACAAAGTACAAATCTGCAGGAGCTACAGAAGTGGAATTATAGATTATTACCTGTTAGCCAGCACAGACACAATAGGCTAAGTGCTTACATCCTACAAGTTGCTGGGAATTTTTCCTGCAGGATGCACTGCAGCAACTTACCAAACATACTTCAGCAGCTCTACAGCATTTTGTCACTGAGCACCTAATACTCTAACCCTATTGCACATGTACTCTGCTCCATTATTGTCAATAAATCAAAATCTTAGTAACTCTTCCAAACATCAAAATTAAAAGGACTATGAGGGATATTGCAATATTTCAATGTGCCCCAGTGCAACCACAGGCCTTGGGATGGAAACATTGCTGCTTTGGTCACAAGTACAAAATGTTTTAAAAGGTGGCAGAAATATAGTTAGTCCAGAAACATCCATAAATAGAATAACTTTTCAATCACATAACTCCCATATATACAAAGATGGGTGTTCTATGTATTGGCATTTACTGTGGCTTCTGCCTTAATTCTGAGTCTTTTGATCTTTCATTATATAAATCCATTATTAAGTGTGCATTTTCTACACTGTTTTAAATGAGAAAAATGGTTACAAAGGCCTAGGCATAGAAGGCTATGGGCCAAGTACTGAAAGCTAGGATTAAATATGGATGGGTGCCCTTTGGTTGATGTGGACCCAGTGGCCTGTTTTCCATGTTGTATGACTCTATGAAGTATGGGCTGTACTACACACCTAGTTCAACAAACCAAGTACTTTCTTCTAAGCCAGAGAGAATACCAAATCACTGTCAGAACTGCTCATTTTCATACTGAGTACTGAATTAAGGAAATACTTGTTTGTAGACAAGAAAAACCCGGAGCAATCACTCTTCCTCCCAGACTACATTCCTTTTGATCTCTCTGCATTTAAGTTTGATGCAGGAACGGCATTTTCCCCCAACCAAAGGTCCGTTCCAAGATTAGCATATTTTCTAGGCTGTCTTCATTGTAATGTTGATGAAGCCTTCTTCCCAATAAAACAGGAACCCTTTGCCTCATTTAGGTGAATGTTCGGGATCTCTGATTACTAGTTAAAGAGTATGTGTCCAACCCAACATTTCTCCCACAAAAGATATTACTGACACAAACTGGTTTCAGAATGAAAGAATGATATGAGCACAAGAATTCAGCCCATCACTTGTACTTGTGAATATTACAATAAACTTGACTTTATCATGCCTATGCAAGCTCACTGAAAAGGATACCCATTAGCTTCACTAATTCCAACCTTTTGAAGTTAATAATCATTTAGGCAGTGCATTTCACATTACAACTCACTGCATTACACCTTTCATTCACCTGCAAATTACCAAAAATCAGTGTCCTCTGACACAGACTTTCTGTTAATCTACTGCCATGGAAGTAACTTCTATTTGCTTTGTCAAGACCTTCCAATGAACTCTTCTATTCAATCTCCACTTAACCTTCTCTGCTCTGAGGAAAAGCACAGCCTTGCTGAAGTCCCTCCAAGTGGCAATAGCCTGGCTCTATTCACTCTGGTCAACTTATGATCTTACATTATTGAAATTTAAAACCTTGGTTTCCAACTCTTCAAACCAAACATCACATTTTGATCAATATTTGCAAGATGCTCCTTCACAAGCCATACCACCTTTCCAAAAGGCCAATCAGGGATGAATAATAAATGCTGAATATCCACATCCTGGGTATGACTAAGATTGCTGCTGAGTTTAGCAAATTACTCAATGGCCTGATCCTTTCACAAAACAAAATACAGTTCTATTAAATCACCCTGAAGATAGTTCCCAAATTTAATGGCTTCGCTGCTGAACCCCTTTTTGCTTCTCCTACACTAAAAAGGTAAAATCTCTATAATTAGTATTTTATATTGGCAATGTTTCCTCGATGTCAGTTCATACACAGTACCCCAGTGTGGAAACTCTCAAGAGGTTTGTACACAACTTCAAAGTCTTCCATCTTTCAATAATTTAACCAATGCTTCAGTTTATGAGCTGACAATCAATTGGGGCATGCCCTCTGAATGCATGCATAGACAAGTGTCATCTGCATGCTGCAGTTCAATTGCTAAAGTTAATTCTAGAGTGGAAATGATGTAGATTGAATAGTTGTCCAGTGGACTAGCTCCACTTCTACAGAAAGCTTGGTGACACAGATGGATAGGGTAGTGAAAGCATTCAGCATGCTTACGTTCATTAGCTGTAGCATTAAAGATATGAGTTGGGATATCATGTTGTAGCTGAAAAAACATTGGTCAGACTGCATTTGGAGTATTGTGTAGAGTTGTAGTCACATTACAGGAAGGATGTGGCAGCATTAGAAAGATTGCAGAAGAGATTTCACTAGATATTGTCTAGAATGGAGGGTTTGACTTGAGGAGAGATTGAAAGGCTGGGTTTATTCTCACTAGATCATAGGAGGCTGAGGGGTGACCTTCAAGAAGTTTATAAAATTATAAAGGGGCCCTTGACAACAAAAGTCCACGACAAGAACCTAGGAAGAGTGTACTGCTTGCCATATCTTAACAGCCACTTCTCACTGAAGCCACGCAGCTATGATGAAATTCACCTCACCTTCATGGCCAACTGAAAAAAAAAGCTTGAGGATCAAAACTTCAAATCCAGCACAAAGCTTGGACTCTTAGATAAGGTATCTTTATTAGTCATATGTACATTGAAACACAGTGAAATGCATCTTTTGCATAGTGTGTTCTGGGGGCAGCCTGCAAGTGTCGCCACGCTTCCGTTGCCAACATAGCATGCCCACAACTTCCTAACCCGTATGTCTTTGGAACGTGGAAGGAAACCGGAGCACCCGGAGGAAACGCATGCAGGCATAGGGAGAAAGTACAAACTCCTTACAGACAGTGGTGGGCATTGAACCCAGGTCACTGGCACTGTAATGGCATTGCACTAACCACTACACTACCATGCCATAGTGATCCTTGCCCAACTGCACGTTTCTGAGGCTTAGACTACCAGCAGCAGCCACCTCACAGCATTGGAGAGATACCATCAATACAGTCTCTGCAAAATTCTTCTAATTCAATGCCAGAGTGAGTGAATCAATGTCAACATCCTCTTCCAGGGAAATATTCCCAGCATGAAGACCCCAATTACACTAAGTCAGCTCAGATGGACAGTCCATGCCACCAGATCTTGAACTCTACTCCAAGCTCCAATTCAGAGGAAAAGATGAAAGGATGTTTTCAAAAAGTTTTAAAAAGTTTAACATCCTCACCAATTCTTGGGAGGCCACTGGATCCTTTACATATAAAGACCACCTGGGAGCAGCAAGCCACTCAAGCATGCTCTTCCATTTAATGGTCATAGTTGATCTCATTCTTGGAATTCCCACTGACTGGCAGTAACCCTTCATCTTCTCACATCAAAGATCATTCTGTCTTAAAAATATTCAAAGGCTCCACTACCACACCTTGAGGGGAGTCCCAAAGATTCATAACCCTCAGGAAAAAAAATCTTATCTTGAATGAGTGATACCTTAGTTTTAAACAGCAATCCCTACAAAGAAATATCCTCTCCATAACCAGCTTGTCAAGACTCAGGATTTATGTTTAAGTTGCCTCTCCTTCTTCTAAACTCAGGTGGATATAAACCCAATCTGTCCAACCTGTCCCCAAAAGACAACCCTCCCATTGCATACATCAGTCCAGTAAAGCTTCTGCAAACTGTTTCCAATACATTTAAGATAATTCCTTAAATAAAGGAGACCAATCCTGAATACAATACTCCAGATATGGTCTCAGCAATGCCATATTGGATAAATTGAGCCAAAAGGCCTGTTTCCATGCTCTATAGCTCTATGTAACTGAAGTATAACCACCCTACTTTTGTATTAAATTCCCCAGCAATAAATGGCAAGTTTTTTTAGATTCCCAACTACTTACTGCACCTCCATACTAGCCTTTAGAAAATCATGCATTAGAACGTGTGGACCACTCTGCATCTCAGAGCTCTGCAATGTCTCACCACTTAGACAATAAACATCTTTTTATTTCCCTGGCAAAAAAAATGGATAATTTCAGTTTCCCATTTTTTAGCTCTGCACATGCCTAGCTTGAAGCCAAGAGTTTGTAATGTCCACAACACAAGCCAAATTACTGCTTCAACACAATTGCTTTATACTGTCCCATAAGACATTTGTTTTTCACTATGGCAACATGGTAGTGAAGTTCAGTTACTTAAATAACTAAATGAAAGTTATTATCAACATTGGTTATCATGAAATTACTGGAATGTCATCAAAACCCATCTAGTTTATTAATATCCTTTAAGGAAGCAAATCTGTGACCTGAACCCATCCAGTATTTTGACTCCAGATCTAAAGCCCTCAAATCTAGTACAGGCTAATCAGTTATATTATCAACCTCCACCACATGGACTGTAGAGGCTTAAGGCAGAACTGCAATATTCACTTGCAATTAGATAGTAAGCAAATGTTGTCCTTGCTGATACTCATGTCCCATTAGAGAATTAAAAAAATGCCCTGAATAATGCATTTCCTGTACTTTTTTTTAACCTCACCTACCACAAGTTTTTAGCCATATGTACACATTGACAAGTTAAGTTTTTTGCTTTCCATCACTATCAAAATAAAAAAATGTAATAAGAAAAGTTTTGTTTTGTGTGCCATCCAGACAGATCATGCCATACATAATTGCATTGTTTTCTTTTTACTACTTCGATGTAGAATAGAGTTACAGTTAAAGTGCAGTTCAGGTACACAAATAAAGTGCAAGGGCCACAACGAGGGAGATCAAGGGTTCAAGAGTTCAACTTTTTTTTTGCACATGAGAGGTCTGTTCAAGAGTCTGATAACAGTGAGATAGAAGCTGTCCTTCTGTCTGGTGGTTCTTGCTCTCAGACTTTTGTATCTTCTGCTCGATGGGAAAGGGTGGGGAAAGAGGGGGGAGAAGAGAGAATGACTGGGTGGGATGGGTCCTTGATTATGGTGGCTGCTTTTTTGAGACAGCAGGAACTGTAGAGGGAAGCTTGGTTTGCCTAAGACTGTGCTGTGTTCACAACTCTGCAATTTCTTGCAGTCTCGGGCAAAGCAATTGCCACACATTCTTCTGGACTGTCAGTGATCACCGCAAGAAAATCTCCTGTGAATTCCCTATTTCCACAAGCTTTCTGTCCTAACGAATCCTTGCTAGAGCTCTGTGTCCAAAGAAACTCACATCTTATGAACATACTCCATTCACCAAGGCAACTTACAGTAGTCAAACTACCCACAAACTGTAAGCACAGGATTTGAGATCCCTACTATTTATATATCAGGTGTAAATATAGAGAGAAAACTAGTCACACTCAGATTGGCATCTGAAAAATGAAGTGTCCACATCTCCTCCAACATGCAAACAGTGAACAGTCATTCAAATAAAAACTCACCATATAAAACTAAATTACGGAAAAAATTTTAGGTCTTAATCCTTATCAGAAGGGCTTGATAGCAATAATTTATGATTTAATTATGAAAATACATCCAGAATCACTGGACAAAATTAAGAATGAATGGGAAAGTGAACTCCAAACAACTTTACCTACAGAGACACGGAAGAAAATTCTTCAATTAGTTAATACATCTTCAATGTGTGCCAGACACTCTTTGATACAGTTTAAGGTAGTGCACAGGACCCATATGTCAAAGGATAAGCTAGCCTGTTTTTAATCACCACATAAATCCTATATTTGACAGATGTAAATCAAATGTGGCTTCTCTGACACATATGTTTTGGTCCTGTCCTCTTTTGGAAAAATATTGGAAAGACATTTTTAATGTTATTTCAACTGTATTGAATATTGATTTACAACCTCACCCTATCACTGCAATTTTTGGATTACCAAGGAGAGAGTCTCGCCATTTATCTGCTTCCGCTTACCATATGATTGCCTTTGTCACATTAATGGCCAAACAATCCATTTTGCTTAAATGGATCGATCCAATACCCCCTACTACTTTTCAATGGTTTTCTCAAACTATATCATGTCTAAACTTGGAAAAAGTTAGGAGTGGTACTGTTGATCCTTCGCTTAAATTTGAAGATATTTGGAGTCCATTTATTCAATACTTTCACATGATATAGATCTCTTTTCAATAACTTCAATTTAAAGGAATGGAGTTGACGACATAATATTGCTCTGTTTTCATTGAGAAATTTCAGTCCAGTTTTTTCTTTTTTTTTTGAAATTTTCTTTATAGTTTAGTTTGTTATATTATTTATAATTTTTTTATTGATTTGGGGATTTTTTTTATATACAATAAATTTTTTTTCTTTTATATTATATTCATCTACTAAGAGATAGTGAGATCTAAAGTTTTTACATTTTATTTTTTATGATTATCTATGTCATGATGGTTCATCTTGATCTTTGTATTACATGTACAATCATCGATATTATATATTAATCTGTATTAATTTGGAAACTAATAAAAAGATTTTAAAAAACTGTTCAGCAAAGCACTTGCTGTACTGCATAATTCTGTTCATTTAAAACGACTTGCAAAAACAGCCAACAAGAGTAATAAATTACACTTAGCAAAGCTACCCCCTTTATTTAACATCAGATAGAGGGGGCTAAAGAAAGGGAAAGATATTTGATCCTAGCATGTGAGAGGTCTCAGCAAGGAAAATTTTCTAACATAGATAAAATGTGCAAATACATAATAGAATTACAGATATCCAACTGGATGACTGCTTGTTCTGGCTCTTTGCTACAACAATCCGATCTCAAGCATCCCAGCTAGTTGTCTTTTTGCCCTGACTTGTCATTATGTTATTAGCAGTAATCAAGTTTATAAGATTCCTTAAAAAAAATCAATTATAATGGATTAGCTTCTGAAATTCCAGGATGAAGTTACTATCAGGCTAGGATCAACTGCATTCGAAATACAGAAATTGCATCTCATTACATCCACATTATTCTTTTAATGTTTCCAAAAGACTAAATTTTTGGCTTTAAAATAAATCAGTTGCTCACTCCCCTTCACTACCTCCAATGCATTCAATTAAAACATGAAATGGAAAGTCACTTTTGTGTTTATAGTAACGTTGGCAGATTCAGTAAGGCTGTTGGTATTATTACAATATAAAAGTGGTCCTTGGTTGCAAACAGTTTCTCATTATATTTTAACCCAGCAGCCGAGTAAAAGTGCTCAAAAGTAAATATTCTCAAATGATGGAGTAACTGAACTAGGAGCTCAAATACATGTCAGCAAATTTTAAGTAAATTTATTTTTCCTGAGAACAGTGAAAGTGGCATGAGATTTTAAATGCAAATGCAATTATGCATGAAAATGTTAATATCTGCTGCTGTGGTAGTGTAGTTATACAGCAAACTGGAGCTCAAATAGACAAGAGTCACAAGCAGCACAATATCAGCATTTTTTCCCCCAAAGACTGTAAAGTATACTGATGACACCACTATGGTAAAAGGTCTTCTGCAAAAACAACGAAGACTGACAATCAACGGAGATAAAAGGAGGAATCACTGTGGCTAAACCCTGGAATTCTTCTTCCACAGCACAGTGGGAGTACCTTCACTAGAAGGACTACCGCAGTTCAAGGCAGTAGCTCACCTTCATTTTCTTCAGGACAAATGTCCATATCCCAAAAATGAAAAATTCATCTACTAAAAGCAGCATTAAAAACGTGGAAAAAACATGAAATACATGAGCATACAATGGCCTAGGAAGCAATTATGTTAAGGGCAAGCAGATGGGCAATAAATGTCAGTGAAGCCCACATCCTGAAAAATGAATTTAAAACCAAGACACGCTGAAAAATACGCAAGACGCAGCAACTATCAGGATCATGAACACTCGACGTGGGTAAGACAGAGCAATTTTGTGACTTTCCACAACCCTCAGATTTCACAACACCTGGACTACTTCCAGCATAGCAAGAACTGCAAACCCCAACATGTACAAATCACAAAATGACGCAGTGATGTATTTTCCCCAAACCTAGTCAACATTTGGGACAGCTCCTGAAACAAATCTAAAATCAGGAGTTATAATCAACAGTTTTCTTTTAAGTTACATAAATAACTTCTATTAAGTGTTAATATTACCTCTCTCCACCTCAGAATAAATACATCTAATTTCTGAAAAATCACAATACCTAATACCTAAAATTGCAAAAACTTGCTCCTGATTGTAACAAGGCCAGCTCAAGACTGTACGGTAGTTGCACTAAACACAACCAAAAAAAACCAAGCTTAACATTTACAATACAAAGCAATGGATGTGGACACCAAATCCCAATCAACCCACAGTCATTGCAGCACATCGTGCCCTGTACTTAAAGATCAAATCAAGACATATGCACAACCTTATATTTTAGTTACAAACAGGAATGAGAAAGTAGATTTGATAATTCCTACAAACCTGGATTGTCCAAAGCAAATAAACAGACTTAACGTAAATTGTTTAAAAATTCATATATTAGCTATTTTCAACTTTCACAGGCATGAGAATACATTGTTAATTTTTTCCTGTCTGTGAAACCATTCCCTTTATAACAGCAGGTTAGCTTGAGGAGGTGGTTGGATGCATTAAGAAATAGAGTATCACGCTATAAACATCCAGAAGGCTACAGTGTGCTGAGATGGAAGATGATATGCTGTTCCTTAAACTTCCATTGGACTTTATTGGACTATAAACATCCAGAAGGCTACAGTGTGCTGAGATGGAAGATGATATGCTGTTCCTTAAACTTCCATTGGACTTTATTATAAGAGGCCACAGATAGATAGGAGGAAGTGGGATGGAGAATTAAAGTGGCGGGCAACAGGAAGCTCTGGGTCACCGCTGTGGATTGAACACAAGTACTCCGCAAAGCTGTCACTCAATCGGGGTTTGTTTTCTCTAATGTAAACAAAAGCACATTGTGGATGTCAAATGAGGTACAAATGAATCAATGCTTCACTTGGAAAGACCATTTGGTTCTCGGGATAGTAGGAAGGGAAGAGGTAAAAGTACAGGTGTTGCATCTCCTGCAGTTGAATGGGAACTCATTGGGGGATTGCTTGGTTCAGTAATTGGCAAATTGTCATGTGTACTGACATACAGTGGAAAAAAAACTTAGTTTTGCAAGCCATCCACACAGATCATTTCAAAACAAGTACATAGAGGTTGTACAAAGGGAAAAACAATAACAGAATGCAGAATATAGTGTTAGTGTTACAGAAAGTGCAGTGCAGGGAGACAATAAAGTGCAAGGACCATGACAAGGTAGATTGTGAGGTCAAGAGTTTATCTTTATCGTACAAGAGATCCATTCAAGAGTCTTATAACAGCAGGACAGAAGCTGCCCTTGAGCCTGGTGCTGTGAGTTTTCAAGCTTTTATACCTTTTGCCTGATGGGAGGGGAGAAAAAAAAAGAGAACAACTGGGGTGGGTAGGGTTAGCTTGGCTGCTTTCTCCAAGGTAGCAGGAAGTGTAGACAGTCCATTGAGGGGATTCTGGTTTTCATGGACTGAGCAGTGTCCATTACTCTGCAATTTCTTGCAGTCTTGGGCAGAACAGTTGTCATATCGAGCTGTGATGCATCCAGATAGGATGCTTTGTGTTGCATCTATAAAAATTGGTGGAGGATCAACAGGGATGTGCTGAATTTCCTGAGGCTTCTGAGGAAGTAGAAGCACTGGTGTGCTTTCTTGGCCATAGTGTCTACGTGGTTAGACCAGGACAAGCCATTAGTGATGTTTACACCTAGGAACCTGAAGCTCTCAACCATCTCCACCTCCGAGCCATTGAAAAATACAGGGGCATGTGTAAGCAACTATTCATTAACAACAAAAACCTAAATGCTGACGGATCATCAGCTCATTCATCTTTCAGAGCAAGCCACTGACTAAATAGCAATTTATTTTAACTGATATGTAAAGAAGAAAGCTGGATTAGATTTATAGCATTTTACTTCAGATCCAAAAAACCCAACAGGTGAAGCAGTAATTACTTTTACTTTTTCCAATTTATATTATTCTAGTCACTGCTCACCATACAGTCTCTACATTTGAAGAACATCCCTGTTCAGTCGTCACACATGACCTGAAGCTTTCAGTGGCCTGCTGTAATTCCACATTCCACTCCAATCTCTGCCTTCAGCCTCCCACTCCATCCCAAGCAGGCCCAATCAAGCTCCAGGAACAATTCTTAACAGGAGCATTAGAGCTTTCTGGACTCAGCTTCAAGTTCAACTACTTCAGATAGTTTGCAACATTTCCTAATGCCAATGTGCAGTTTTTCCACCTCTGGTAATTTCAGATTTTTCTGTTATTTACATCTCCTCCATACCTATTTTTTGTTATTCACCAATGACATCATCCTCTTTCAACCTTTTTAATTTACAATCTCTCCTGCCTTCCACCCCATCAGACCTTCACAATTTCTCCACACCTCTCCTCTTTCCCTGCTTCTTGGTATCTTGATGGAAAGTCATTAACTCAAATGTTAACTCAATTCTCTCTCCAAAGATGCTGCCTGACCAGAGATTTTCCTTCTGTTTTATTTCAGTCTACTTACTATGTTGCAGAGCAGAACAGATCAGTATTTGATTTTCAAATTTACAGAGCTGTCCATCCATGCAAGGTCTAACATTTGGACTGATAATATCATATGCTGTGGTAGAAATCAAGGTGAATTATTTACTCCTCACTACTTCCATTAAGTTTCTACAATAGAATGAACTCAAAGTGCACAGGTTCGGAAGTATTACGTATACGGGGGGGGGGGGGGGGGGGGGGAAGGGTCACCATACGACAAGTGATCGGGTCAAATCTGGTTTCTGTGAAGCAGACATCTGTATCCACTTTCCCAACTGGCTGGACAACAAAGAAGTAAATTTAATGAACTAACATCAAAGTGTTGCCAACATAGTTAAGGAATACACAAAAGGGAATAGAGACAGTTCTTTTGACAGCAGTGAATGTTGTGCACAATGTAAATCATGACCATAATCTACAATCTGAACCCATTTCATGGCCACTAGCTTCCAGCAGGAATCAAAAAAACTCTCTAATGAATTTTGGACTTTCCTTGCACTGATCCATATAGACAGCTTTACAATGATATTCTGAAAACATCTGACACAAAAAATTGCTCTGCAATTTGAAGTATTCATAGTCGCAAGGAACAGTCTTAGCCACGTAGATAAAGTACAGTTTAGACTGCAACCTCCTGATACTGAATGTAGTAATAATTAAATGATTTGTAGACAAGAGTAAATGTAATTGTAATCCTGCCTAATTATCCTACCCAAGGCCAGATCTGAGTCACAGGAAGGAAAAGCAGCTGGCATTCTTGCACAACATTTACTGTCTTAAACTACAGCACCTAATCTCATCAATCTGAAAATAATTAGGCACTGCACTGGTCAACAGCACTGTATATTATATTTTAAAAAATCAATTAGTTCTATTTGTACCATGAGATCCACAGTAATGCAAACCTAATCCAGTTTTATTCATTTCAATTCAGTTTAAACAAATTACTAGTCTTTAGTAACCTCTGTCCGCCTACTTTAATTATTGGAATTGCTGTTGTGTAAATTAGATCCAGTTGGGACATGAAGAGGTGGCACATTTTTAAAAGGCATCTAATTTTTTTAAATTGAAAACATCACACATACATTACACTAACCAGCAGAAAACAACAGTTAATTAGTCATTAGATTTTGAAAAGAATGAGTTTCTCCTCCAGGTTAATATGTAAAAACGTTCACGTTCATTTATGAATCTTTCTCCAAATTGTAATCATTATAGTAATAGTATACCCAAGGCATAGAGACCAGCTTTCTAAAACTGTACTAGAATCTAAAAGTCTAGGGAATGGGATGTTCTGATTCACATTTATAAGTGATCGGGTCCAATAAAACCGAAAAACCTTGTTTTATTATTTAAAGAATTTTCAGTTCCACTTGCTGTAAATAAAACTTCTGCATAGTCCAACTTCTAGCTCTTCATATTACACAGTATCACAGACCAATGATATACATCTCCAAATACTTGGCATGCATTTTTATTCAAGCAACCATTGATTGTTAGATAAGCATATGGAGGAATTTAAGATAGAAGGATATGTGGGAGGAAGGGGTTTGATAGTCTTAGGAGTGGTTTGAAGGTC
The DNA here is from genome assembly GCF_009764475.1 of Pristis pectinata. NCBI lineage: Eukaryota > Metazoa > Chordata > Chondrichthyes > Rhinopristiformes > Pristidae > Pristis > Pristis pectinata. Next base: position 49,560,485 of record NC_067419.1, on the reverse strand, counting down.
GGCACAACATGGTGGGCCGAAGGGCCTGTATTGTTCTTTGGTTCTATGGTTTATTCCCTCTGAAACAAAGATTTATTGAACTCTTGAAGAACACAGGAATCAGAAGCAAGAGTTCCTCCAGCATGTTCCACCATTGAATAATAACACAAATGATCCAACTTTGGCCTCAAGCACTGCTTTCTCACATCACCCGAGTCCCATTTAGTTCAAATGTCTGTAATGTCTGCTTTGGATATATTTAGTGACTCTACCTCAGTCTCCAGGGTAGAGAATTCTTTTATGCACCAGGACTCCCTTTCTACACAACATTTTGCATCCTCATTCCAGTTAGATAATTTTCTTTCTCATTCTTCTTTCCAACGTGGATAACCTCACATTTCCCATATTATATCCCATCTGCCCATTCCCTTAACCTATCCAAATCCCTTTGTTGGCTCCGTTTCCTTCTCACAACGTGCTAACCTACTTATCTTCATAGGATCAACAACTTTGGCTACAGTACATTCAATCACTTCATCTAAGTCATTAACAGATTATAAATAGCTGAGATCCCAGCACCAATGCCTGTGGCATCCCACCAGATACTGAAAGACATTCTTTCCAGCTGTCAAACACGAGCCCTCAGTGACTTAAGCACAGAAATTGAGTGACTGTTCTAGTGTTATACATGGGTGGAAAGTTTTTGGGGAGTGGGGGTTGCTCCACAGTCAAAGGTCCTGACTTTCAAATGAGATGTGAAACCAGGGCTCCATCTGCTCCATCAAGTAAATGGAGAAGAATCCCTGTTACTATTTCAAAGAACAAGGGAGTTCTCCACAGTGATCTGGCCTGTATTTATCCCATAATTAACATCACTAAAAACAGATTATCTGGTCATATCACACTTCTATTTGTGGGCTTGTGTTAAATGCAAATTAGCCGCCACGTGCATTCCATTACAACAGCGACTACTCTTCAGTTGTGCCTCATTGATGGAACAACATTCCACATGTCCTGAGGTCATGAAATGCAAGTTTCTTTCTTGTATTTGGGCCAGGAAATGGAAAGAGCATGGGTGGGGTTGAGGACTAATCAGATAGATCTTTCATTGAGCCAACTGCCTTCTTCAGCATTGTACCATCCTAGGAATGCAAGAATAAAATCCACTACGTTTTTAATACTGTGCATTTCCCTCGGCCTGCTACATCCAGAGTCAAATAGTTTTATGCGTTTGTACTTACTTTATTATCGTCAAGATTGCTAAGTTTACACTTGCCTTTCAAGCACCCACGCTCATCAATTTAAACCTAAATGACAACATTGCAGCTTTAAAAGTGGAATGGTTAATTGGATCTGGTTTCCTGTAATCATCCTGGGTCTAAGTCTAGAAGTCTGCCAAAACTTGTCTAAATTGTAGTACTCCACCAAAAAAAACATGAGTATACTGATTTATTACAAACTTTCACTGACCCTGATTTGCATAGCTATTTATTTCCACTGTTTAAGTTTTCAATCCAAAGAAAGAGCTCAACCACACACACAAAATGTTGGAGGAATTCAGCAGGTCAGGCAGCATCTATGGAGGGAAATAGACAGTTGACGTTTCGGGTCGAGACCCTTCACCAGGAGTTAGGGTTAGGTTAGATCCTTCATCTGGGCTACTATTTATCACCCAGTCCTGATGAAGGGTCTCAACCCGAAACATCGACTGTTTATTTCCCTCTGTAGATACTGCCTGACCTGCTGAGTTCCTCCAGCATTTTGTGGGTGTTGCTCCAGATTCCAGCATCTGCGGAATCTCGTGTCATATATTGACTTCTGCTACTCTATTTTAACAGCTCCTTGACAATATACTGTGACAACGTATACATTGCATGCTACAAACATCCACTGGTTTCTCCTCTATACTGGACATATCAAATGCAGAGTGTTCAGTACACAAGCATAACTTGGATCTTCCAGTTGCCTGTCATTTCATTTCTCCACACACAAAGCTAGAGGAACAGGTCAGGCAGCATCTAGGGAGAGAAACAGACAGTCAACATTTCAGGTTGAGAACCTTCATGCAGCCCAGATGCAGGGTCTCCACCCAAAACGTCAACTGTCCATTTCCCTCCATAGATGCTGCCTGACCCACTGAGTTCCTCCAGCTTTGTGTGTGTTGCTCCATTTTTCCAGCATTTGCAGTCTCTTATGGCTTCATTTCTCTATTCCACTCCCACCCTAACCTCTGTTTCAACAAAAGCGAGGAACAGCATAGAACATAAAACAGTACAGCACAGTACAGGCCCTTCAGCCCATGATGTTGTGCTGACCTATATAAACCTTATCCTCATTCAATCTTTCCCCCTCTCTACTTCACCTCCTATAACCCTCTATTTTTCTTTCATCCATGTGCCTATCTAATAGTCTCTTAAATGACCATATTGTATTAGCCCCAACCACCACCTCCAGCAGTGCATTCCAGGCACCCACTCTCTTTGTAAAAAAAAACCTACCTCTGACACCTCCCCTGAACTTTCCTCCACACACCTTAAACAGTTGACTTCTGGTATTGGCCGTTGTTATCCTGGGGAAAAGATGCTGGCTGTCCACTCTGTCTATGCCTCAATCTTATATACCTCTATCGTCTCCTCTCATTCTCCATTGCTCCAAAGAGAAAAGTCCTAACTCACTCAAGCTCATCTCATCCTCCTCCTTGGAAGGCTACAGCCCTTGGGTATTTCCAGCACCCACTATGCTCTGTTCCCGAGTTCCATAATTGTTTTTTTCTCCCCCCCCCCCCCCCCGCCCCACCCCATTCCCACTCCACTTCCTCCATTTACAACTCTTCCAGACTGATCAGTTAAACTTCATCTCTTTCACCCTTAAACCTTCACCCTGCCGGCACCCTCATTTGTATCAGTCAGTTTCACTTGGTCTCCAACCAAATATACACATTCCTGTACATAAGAATAATAATAAGATATCTTTATTAGTCACACGTATATCGAGACACACAGTGAAATGCATCTTTTGCATAGAGTGTTCTGGGGGCAGCCTGCAAGTGTTGCCATGCTTCCGGCGCCAACATAGCATGCCCACAACTTCCTAACCCGTACGTCTTTGGAATGTGGGAGGAAACTGGAGCATCTGGTGGAAACCCACGCAGACATGGGAAGAACATACAAACAATGGCCAGAATTGAACCCGGGTTGCTGGCGCTGTAATAGCGTTAGACTAACTGCTTCACATCGATGAGACCCGGCGCAGATTGGGTGACTGCTTCGTTGAGCACCTTCACTCCGTCCACCACAACAGCTGGGACCTCCCGACGGCCACCCACTCCAATTCCACATCCCACTCCCATACTGACATGTCTATTAATGGCCGCCTCTACTGCCACATTGAGGACAGACACCAGTTGGAGGAACAATGCCTCATATTCCACCTTGGGAGTCTCCAACCTGCAGGCCTCAACATCGATTTCTGTAACTTCCAGTAACCCCACCCCTTTTTCTTGCCCCCCCCCCCACTTCTCCTTCTGCCTCTTCTACCCATGACCTCTCAGCTTATTACATCCACCTCCTCCCCAACCTACCATCCCCCTCTCCCCTGAACTCACCTATCCCCTGCCTGCGTGTGCTCCTCCCCCTCCCCCCCACCTTCTTATTCTGGCTTCTGCCCTCTTCCTTTCCAGTCCTGATGAAGGGTCTCAGCCTGAAATATCGACTGCTTTTCCCCCTCCATAGATGTTGCCTGACCTGCTGAGTTCCTCCTGCACTTTTTGTATATTGCTGCAGAATCCAGCATCTGCAGAATTATTTTGCTTCTACATTCTTCTTGTTCTCCTCATCCTTGACATATTTTCCTTAACATTTATGGTCCTGATGAGGGTCATCAATTTGAAACATTAGCATTGTTTCTCTCGCCACAGATCTTGCCCAACCTCAAGAATATTTCAAGCATTTTCTGCTTTTATTCTATCACTGGAATTGGTAATTTCTAATATTTAAGGTAGATTGCTTCAGCCAAGTCTGCAAGACTAAATTTAGATTCAGCTTGGTCACTTTACAAAGTTAATTTTAATAATGTAGTTCGGAAAAAAAAATCAATTACATCCAAGTCCAAAGATGTGCTCAAAATTATGCTGAATTCACTTGGTAAAACAGTTGCCTTTTAATAACTCCAGTCAAGGAAAATCCACAGGCAATAAACAAGTGGATCGAGTAGCACCTGTGGGGAAAAAAGGAATTGTCGATGTTTCAGATTGAGATCCCACATCAGGTTTCATTTCCCCCCCCACCACAGATGCTGTCTGACCCAGTGAGTTCCTCCAGCAGATTGTTTGTTGTTCCAGATTCCAGCATCTGCAGTCTTACATCTCCAAGGAAACTCAGTGATGTGCTCTGATGCTCTGAGTACTGGGAATAAAAGGCCCTTCATACTGGATCTTCAATTGGATTTTGGGGACATACGGCCATTTCAAACCAATCATTGAGACTTGTGCTCTGTTACAAACAGCAGATTTCATCAATAAACACTGCATAAATGTACTGCCAAACAAAGATTATTTTAATCTGACTGTAAGAACATATTCAAAGGCATAACAGGATTATAATACCTTTGTACTAAAACATTACGTTCCCCTGATTAATTCCAGGCAACTTTATACACATTTTATAACTAAAAATGAAACCTTTAGCATTTACTGCAATGTGCAATTTTATTTTAATTGTTGAAACTAACAAGGCTCCCCTAAATGGTCACTTTCACAGAGCAACCAAACCGCAAGATGGAGAAAAAGATTTACAAACCTGAAAAGCCAGAACTAAAACAGAAAACATGGAGAGCTCTCAGCAGGTCAAGCAGCATCAGTGGAGAGAGAAACAGCTCATGGGCCCATATCAGAATTAGAAAAGTGAAAAAAACAAGTGTTTAAATTGCAGAGAGGAAGGGATGGAGAGAACAGAGATGTCTGTGATAGGTTGCTGAGAGACAGAAGAAGAAAAAAGGCCTAAATTAAAAAGGGTACATCCACATTTGTAGAAAGAGAAAGATTATTAAATTCAATATTAAGCCCCGAAGGCTACAAAATTCTCAGGCAGAAGATGAGCTGTTTCTCAAGCTTACGATGAGCATTGTTGGATCAATGTAGGAGGCCAAAGACAGAGGTCAGAGTGCAAGTGAGATGGCAGCTCAAGGTCACCTTTGCAGACCGAATGGAGATCCACAAAGCTGTCACTGAATCTGTATTTAGTTTCTCCAGCGCAGAAGGCCAAAATGTGAGCACTGAAAATAATACAATAATTAGAAGTACAAGTGAATCAACTGTTGCAATTAAATAGTAAAGTTCCAGAATAATTAAAATTGCCAGCTTTAAGTCACATGTTCCAAGAATCTGGCAAGACAATCTGGCATAGACTTCTTTTTTGATGAATAAGCATGTAGAAAAGGGGTACCATTTGGAATTCTGGCAAACAGCATCCAAACAGGACGCACACATCAACCTTCAATCAGCACGGCAAACACTTGCTGCAGTATTTTTTCTAACAACAAAAATATCCAGTTCAGCAAGATTGGTAGATTCGTTTACTCACACACAGACATACAGAATCTTAGATCGGCCAAACGTAGTCCATTATTAACATGTAGAATTTAAAAGAAATGTGGCACTGAACCAAATGGTTGGCTGGTAGTGAAATTCATTTTATAAAGCGCTCTTCTTGAATCTGTGAAGCTTAAAGACAATTTCTTCATGCCTTTCGGTCAGTTGAAAGCCTTCTGCTGTGTACATTTTTATCCCTTACTGTTTGGTACTTTGTAACAACTCAGTTTGTAGAATGGAATTTCTGACATGGAATGAGGGTTTTCCCCAAGGAGAATATTTGCTCATGATTAAAATACTGGGCCTTGATGAGTTTAATGAGACCCGTGTGTGCAAATAAATCAAAACAGTGGTTACTGGAGATATGATGCCAAAGTAAAAGCAAAGTCAGCACCTATTGCAACCTGGTCACTCCTGTGGTCAAAAACATTTCTGTAAAGATGGCAACAATCCCACTGCACTCTCCCCAGGCAAAACCCAAGAGTGCGTCAAAACAAAAGATCCTTCTGGTGAGAGGATGGGGTGATTTTGGGGACACTGAGAATCTGCATTTCCCTTCAAATACACAATCCCTCTAAATTTAAAGAGCATGCATTACAAACCAATCTGACTACAGTACAATGTTTAAATTCACACAAGAACAAATAGACATTTTAATGTTTTTTCTCAGTAATTTTGTTTGAATGAATATGCTGCCTCTGACCCATGACGACAAGCAACAACAATGCTTCATGTATCATACATCAGCCTAGCTGTGAAACACCATCTTCAAACCAAATGAACGCTTTCCCTGCAGCAAAGCACTTACTGATGACACCTGGTACTGGCTGTTTCAAAGCCACAGGCATCAACAAAATCATCAACCCAAGTCTAAAGGTTTACACCAGCTCCATTCTTGAAGAATTCCTTTCACACATTTTAAAAATTGCACCAGAGCATGATAAATTTGCATGTATGGAGCACAGAAGAACATTCAATGTATGTGATGTAATTTGAAAGCATAGTCATTGCTATAGAGGTAAATGTGCCAGCCAGTTTGCCATTCATTCTATAACTCATTGTGCAAATAAGAAAAAATATAATGTGACTGTTAACTCATTTACCTGCAACATTGCTTTCATCTTCTGGTTACAGCACATCTGACTGGAATTGGTTTCTAATTTACTCTATCTACTACTGTCACTTGTACCAAGGTACAGTGAAAAACTTCTCTTGCATACCAATAAACTCATCAAGGCCCAGTATTTTACTCATTTTTAAACAGTGTTCTGAAAATCTAAATACATGATATGCCCTGATCCACCCTCATCTATTCTCTTTGCGACATTTTCAAAAAAATGTTGTTGAGGGGTCGTATTCTGAGTGGAGGTCGGTGACCAGTGGTGTACTTCAGGGATCTGTACTGGGACCCTTACTATTTATGATTTTTATAAATGACCTGGATAAGGAAGTGGAGGGGTGGGTTAGTAAGTTTGCGGATGACACGAAGGTTGGGGGTGTTGTGGATAGTTTGGAGGGCTGTCAGAGGTTACAGAGGGATATAGACAGGATGCAGAGTTGGGCTGAGAAGTGGCAGATGCAGTTCAACCCAGATAAGTGTGAAGTGGTTCATTTTGGTAGGTCAAATATGTTGGTGGAATATAGTCTTAATGGTAGGACTCTTGGCAGTGTGGAGGATCAGAGGGATCTTGGGGTCCAAGTCCGTAGGACGCTCAAAGCGACTGCGCAGGTTGACTCTGTGGTTAAGAAAGCATATGGTGTATTGTCCTTCATCAATCGGGGAATTGAATTTAGGAGCCGTGAGGTATTATTGGGGTCAGACCCCACTTGGAGTACTCTGCTCAGTTCTGGTCGCCTCACTACAGGAAAGATGTGGAAGCCATAGAGAGGGTGCAGAGGAGATTTACAAGGATGCTGCCTGATGCGGAGCATACCTTATGAAAGTAGGTTGAGGGAACTCGGCCTTTTCTCCTTGGAGAGACGGAGGATGAGGGGGGACCTGATAGAGGTGTATAAGATGATGAGAGGTATTGATAGGGTAGATAGTCAGAGGCTTTTCCCCAGAGCTGAAATGGTGGCCACAAGAGGACATAGGTGCTAGGGAGTAGATATAGAGGAGACGTCAGGGGTAAGTTTTTTTTTTACTCAGAGAGTGGTGAGTGCATGGAATGGGCTGCCGGAAATGGTGGTGAGGCTGATACGATAGGGTCTTTCAAGAGACTGTTAGATCAGTATATGGAGCTGAGTAAAATAGAGGGCTATGGGTAAGCCTAGTAATTTCTAGGGTAGGGACATGTTCGGCACAGCTTTGTGGGCTGAAGGGCCTGAATTGTGCTGTAATTGTTCTATGTTCTAAAACACATTAGACCAACATTAGTCCCTTCCAATAGTCCAGGATGACTCTGTTCAGTCCTATTATTACTCTCTAGATGCTCTGTTATTATATCCTCATTGATTCCAGCATTTTCTCCACTGGGGTAACAGGTCAGTCATTCCCCCATTTTCCCCTACCCTCCTTTCTTAATAATCTATCTCCGCACCCTCTTTCAAAACACTGGGATATGGATCTGGGGTCCTTAGGATTTATCAGCTTTCATAAACTCAGTCATACAACACAGAAATAGCCCCTTTACAGTTACATCAATTTCTCCAGTACTTTTATTTTAGTAATTTTCCTCATACTTGTTGGACCCTTGGTTCCCTTGTAATTCTAACATGTTTGTCTCTTCTGTGAAGACAGGCTCAACGCAGCTGTTTAATTTCTCTGCCATTTCCTTACTCCCCATTATAAATTCTCCCGTGTCTGTCTGCAAGGAACCCATGTTTGCCCTTACTAGTCTTTTCATTCTTACATAATATGGAGGCTCTAACGGTGCTTGTGTTTTTCACCATTTACCGTCATCTTACCTTCCCGTTCACTATAAATTTCATTGTCCTTTGCCGAGTTCTAAAGTGCTCCAACCCTCATGCCATTGCTATTTCTGGCAACTTAATAAGCTTCTCCCTTTGATTTCATACTCTTTAATTTCACCTGTCAGCCACAGACAGCCCACTTCTCCTGTTGCGTTTTAAAGGATTTTTCTTTATGCAAATCTTTTATTATTATTTTAACTGCTTGTCCTTGCCTGCCCACCATCGTCATATCTTTCAATATAGTTTCCCCAATCAACCAGAGCCACCTCTCTTCTCATACCTTCATGGGTTCCTTTATATATTTAAGACTATATTTTTAGATTTAAACTTTTTCACTTTTAATGTAAAATTCTCCCATATTACTGTCACACTTTTCTCTAAAGGCCCTTCAACAAGACTATTAAGTAACCTCTTTTCATAGCACATTACTGTGCTATGAAAGAAATAGCCTTTTTCTTTGTTGGTTCCTCAACATATTGGTCTAGAAAACTTGCATACAATCCAAGAATTTGTCCTCTACCTCATCACCATTAATTTGATTTGTCCCTTTGATCATTATATTGCACCTGTTGCATACACCTGATTCATCTTTGGCTCAACCATACAACTACTATTTGGAGGGCAATTAATAAATCCCATGAATGCTTTCTGCTCTTTAGACGTTCTTAGCTCCACCCAAATTGATCACAATTCGACGGGAAGGTAAATGGATTCCAAGAATCTAGCTAAAGGGGATAGATTACAGACTAGGATTGAAATCACTGTAATTTAGAAAGTTAAGGCCTGACTTGATCAGTAATTTACAATATATTTAAGGAAGCCAGTGGGGTAGACCAAGAAACTACTGGAGAGTCTAAGACTAGATGACAGACCTTAAAAATTAGACCAGGCTTTTTAATTTTAAAAAAACTAACAAGCAATGTAACAGAAATTTTAAACTCTTTCGCAAAGAACAACCAATGCTAGGCATATACATCAGAGATTAAAAACAGAAAATGGAAACAGGTAACGGGGAAAAAGAATCAGGTTTAATGCCCAGGTCAAAGAGCTTGGATCATGCTGCATGACCTGAGTTTTTCCCCAACATTTTCTGTTTTGTTTCAGATTTCCAGTATCTGCAGTTTCTTTTAGTGATTTTTATTAAATCTGAGATTGTTTGCCACAGATATCACAGAATGCAGGGAATAGGGCGACTCCTTCAGTGCAGCCATGAATCAGACATGGCAGGAAAGGCATGAGGGACTAAATATAATCTCCCCTTTTCCTTTATTTCAATTCCTACCCATCAGTCCTCTGGTAATTTCTGCACTTTTGTTCTCCACTCTGGCAACAGTAGGGAATCAGTCAACCAGCTTTACCTTACTCTCTGGAATATCCCATCAGCAGCTGCAATTATATAGCACCTTTGGATATTAAGGGAATCCAGGGCCATGGAAATAGCACAGAGGTAGAAGATCAGCCTTGATCTTAATGGCGGTGCAAGCTCAATGGGACCAAAGAGTCTGCTCCTGCTCCTCTTTCAAGGTAAATGCTCCTCTGACGTGGTAAATGCAGGCTCGCTCTAAAGTTTTAAGAATAATTTGGATAGATAGATGGGAGAGGTCTGGAGGGTTATGGACTGGGTGCAGATCAATGGGACTAGCGGAATAAAGTTTCCTCACAGACTAGAAGGGCCGAACGGCCTGTTTTCTGTGCTGTAGTGTTCTATGGTTCTTATGTTCTCATGTTTCACGACCCCATTTACTTTCCCCAACCAATGAAAAACTCATCACGATACATCACTGCCAGTGTGGGAGATGCAGCAGCTAATTTAGACACTTGCAAACTGCCACAAACACCCCCACATACCTAAATCTGTTTAAATCATGTTGATTGAAAGATAAATTTTGGCACAACAAGAACTCCACAACTTTCTTCACTGTGCTTGTGACCGTGCAGCACTTCTCAGGACTGCACTGTACAGTCAGCCTAGATTTTTGTGTTCAAGTCTCTGTAATGGAACTTGAACCTGGCCTCTAAGGCAAGTGGCACTCACTGAACCATAGATATTTTCTTTGTGGTCACCTATATTTACACACACAACTGCCAATTACTTGAGTGAAGTAAAACTACAGAAATATACATACTTATTAGCTGACAATCCACTGGCATTAAGATTTTTCTGTGGTCTAGAAGATGGACAAATTCAGTCAGATGAATCTTAAAGATAAAACAATCCTAGTTTATCCCTCCCTAGTCCTCAAGAATTAACCTACGTACTTTCACCACTGTATGAAAATAGATGCAAGACACAAATAATCAATATCCCTCAAATGGATAATAAGAGCGCCATCAAATTTGAGTTTCCCTATACGACCTTGCAATAAGTTCAAGCTATACTTTACTGTCATTCACCCATATGCTGTAAAACACACGGAGGAACGAAATGTCACTTCCCCTAGACTCTCACAACAGAGGACATACATAGGACAAAGAACATACAATAAACGCAGACAGAAAAATTGTGCAAGCACAAATAGTGCAAAAAATGGTATATACAGGATACAAAATTAGCGCAAGGTCAGTGCAGAACCGAATTGGACAAAGAAAATACAGAACTCAGTGTGTTGCATTAAGAGTATAAACATGTTCAGCAGCAGCCAAAGTTCTTGTGCGCTGTTGTGCAAACCAGTAATTCCACACAGTGACTTTGCTTTGACAAATCCATGAAACTTTCAGAAAATCTTCAAATTAATAAATAATTAAATACATGGAACTTTCAGCAATGAAATACCAGAAGGACTGCAGTGATTCACAAGTCACCACCAGCTTTGAGGACCAGAATGAGCAATAAAAGCTGACCTTGTCAGTGTTGTCAACATCCCAAAAGTGAATGGACTCCTATAGGTGATAAAAGTGACATTTCCAACTCTTCGGGGAAGGTAGATTGTGACAGGGAACCCAGGTAGTCTTCTGCACAAGGTGGTTAAGCAATATCCTTTAGTTCCACATCAGGGTGTCAAACCTATACACATAATGTTGATAGGGCTTAAGTCCATGGAGAAGCTAACTGCTAATTTTTGTCAGAGTTATACATTCTGGGTAAGATCTGGAATTATAATAGTGTTCAGAGATTTAAAAAGTAATCTTTTATATAACATTTCCTATAATGCAAATGAATGATATCTTTCACAAAGATTTGGTCTAATAGCACCATCTTGGTCAATTTTTTTATGCAACTTTGTTTAAGCTTGAATGAGAATGGCACAATATCATGAGCATGTATTCACATTATATTCATATTTCCTTTTGATATACAAGGAGACCATTCAGCCCATCAGTCCCATTTCCCCAATTATTTCTCTATAATACACAACTCCCCTCCAATTCTCCTACCATCCACTTGCATTAGGGATAATTTACAATCTCCACTTAATCTGCCAGCATGTCTTCAAGTTGTGGTGCACCCAAGGGAAATTCAAGCGGTCAACCTATAGATCCTTGAATATGGCAACGGCAGAAGAGACAACTTGGTTAGGAAGGCATACAGGATACTGGCCTTCATTAGTCAGGGCACTGAATACAGAAGTATTCAAGCTCCAATTTTATAAAATCTTGGTCAGACCTCAGCTGGAATACTGCGTGCATTTCTGGTCACCACATAAGGAAGGATGAGATGGCGCGGCAGAGGAGATTCACCAGGATGTTGCCTGGGATGGAGCAGTTCAGTTGCGGGAGAAATTTGTAGACCTAGCTTCTCTATAGGTCTGTTCTTCCTGGAAGGAAGGAAGGAGGTTAAGAAGGGATACAAATGAGATATATAAAATTATGAGGGAAATAGACAGGATAGAAACTACCCTATACCGGAGGCAGATAAAACTAGAGGCCAAGGGTTTAGGATAAGGGGAGAAAGAGATTCAGAGGGGGACCTTCTTCACCCAGGGAGTGGGGAATACCTGGAACGCACTATGGATGAAGCTAGGTTTGTCAGCATTTAAGTGTCTGTATGAGCATTTGAATAGTTTAGGCATAGAGGGCTATGGACCAAGTGCTGGGAGAGCGGATTAATACAGAAGGGTGTCCACTGGCTGGTGTGGACAAGTCAGGCCGAATGGCCTGCTTCCATGCTGTACAATTCTATGATACAGAACATGCAAACTCAGAGGTCAAATTAAACCCAACTCGCCACTGCACTACTCAAATTACTTTAATATACAAATTAATACATAGAAGACAGTAGTGGCAGAAGGGCATTTCTCTGGCTGGAGGTCTATGACCAGAGGTGTTCCACAATGATCAGTGCTGGGACCTCATTTGTAATATACATAAAGAATGATTTAGGCAAAAATGTAGATGAGCTGATTAGCAAGTTTGCAGGTGACGTAAAAATTAGCACAATTGAGGATAGTGACAAAGGTTGTCAAAGGATAAAGCAATATACAGTTGGAAATATGGGCACAGAAATGGCAGATGGAGTTTAATCTGGACAAGTGTGAGGTGTTGCACTTTGGGAGGTCAAATGCAAGAGAAAAGTACACAGTAAATGGCAGGACCCTTAGGAACATTGATGTACAGAGAGATCTTGGGTCCCAAGTCCATAGCAACCTGAAAGTGGCAACTCAAGTACACAGAGTGGTTAAAATCAAGTGTACAGCAGACTGGTCTTCATCGGTTAGGGCATTGACTATAAAAGTTGGGAACTAACGTTGCAGCTGTATAAAACTTTGGTTAGGCCACATTTGGACATGGTGTGCAGTTCTGGCCACTGCATTATAGGAAAGATGTGGAGGCTTTGCAAAGAGTGCAGAAGATATTCAGCAGGATGATGCCTGGATTAAAGATACAAGGAGAGATTGGAAACTTGGATTGTTTTCTCTGGAGCATTGGAGACTGTGGGGTGACCTGATTCAAGTCTATAAAAATATGAGAGGCATAGAGTAGATGGGGGTGGGGGGTGCACGGAGAGTGGAAGCAGATATGATTACAATGTTTAAGAAGCACTGAGAGAGGCACATGAACAATATGGATTACATGCAGGCAGATGGAATTTTCAGCAGTGACACTGTGGGCCAAAGCATCTGTTCATGTGCTGTACTGTCCTATGTTCTAAATACAGAGTTCTCCTTTAATATACAATAGTATCCCCACACATTAATAGTCAAACTCAAAACCAATAATCCCAACAATGTCATTGGCAACCTTTGTTTAAAGATACCAGTGACATGTTTAGAACTTGAGTTGCCATCCCAAAGAAGCATAGGTTAAAAATTAACTTAGAAATAATGATTCTTTATAACAGTTCATGTTTGTTTTTAAAAATTCCTCATTTTGAAATTACAATTTATTCGACCAACTATAAATGCCAAAACTTTCCACATGAAGTTACACAAGAGAGACTTAAGATGCTGGAAAGCTGGAGCAATTCAGCACGTCAAGCAGCATCAATGAAGGGAAATGACAGTCGAGACCCGAAACATTGACTATCATTTCCCTCCATAGATGCGGCCTGACCCGTCAAGTTCCTTCAGCACCTTTGTGTGTTGTAGGTGAGGTTACATGCTGAAAAGCAACTCTGCAGCTTACATATTTGCACTAATCAATTTACACCATACAAGCAGATCAACAAGAGAAGTGTCTTCAACCTTCTCCAAGGTTACTGGGCATCTAACTCAACCTTTCAGATTTCCTGAAAAATCTTTCAGGAATCAAACTTTTCATCAGCATCAATACAGTATGCAAACTCAGTTGTCACATCCAACTCACTATACAAGTTACAACAACCCAAATCAATAAGTTTAACTTATGACAACAGCAAAAACTAAGAACTCAACTTGAACAGTGCACACAATTCTGAAATAGTGAGCGAGTTTTACCATGAATACCCACTTTGGAAAATTTTTTTTTGAAATAAATTGTCAAGAGGGAAAATAACTTTTAATTTGGGACTGCTGTTGCATTTAGCCGATGTCAGCTGCTTTGGCTTGAACTCGAACTTTTCCAATAATTCCACAGGATTTTGGCAAATTCCCATTTTCAAAATTTGTGAAAGCTCTAAGCTTTACAATGGTTGATGTGACAGAACCACATTCTCAGTAAAACAGCAAGCTCAGACAAATTCATGCATTAGACAGATTTCCTTTCATGAAATTAACACAGTATGAAGATCCTGCATTAATAAGAGGTGCACTGGTTCAAAACACCACTCCCACTGTCCTCCACCCCAACCTGAGCTCCCTCTGTTAGCAGGCTGTTGATTAATGATGATACATCAGAGCAGAGGATATTAATATTACGTACTAGGTGAAAGCAACAAGCAAAACTTAGATCAAATGAAGGGTCTCGACCTGAAACATCGACTGTCCATTTCCCTCCATAGATGTTGCCTGACCTGCAGAGTTCCTTCACTTTTTTGTGTTGGCTCAGATTCCAGCATCTGCAGTCTCTTGTGTCTCCAAAACTTAGTTATGACCCCATCAATTTGGCAACAGCTCATGGCCAGAGCAGCATCTGAAACAATCGCCTCACCGATCTGCAGATATTCTCATTTTTCCCCACAGAATATTTCAATGCATTTCAGGTCCAAACTCTTCACATATTTAAAAGTGGTATACCTCATAGGCCTGTGGGGCTACAATTGAATGCACAACATCTTAGGATTCATCGTATGAATTTTTCAAATCATGGTCTAACTGCAAACAGAAGCGTAATATATTGTAGAACAGTGTTGAGATCAAGCAGGAAATATGTGGAAATGTCAATCAACTGACCTCAAGTAGGCCATGAATTCAGGAGAAAAACTGGTTTTCAAGACTATACAATACACTTGAGTTCCAAAAGAAAATGTAGATAACTTATGACAGAGATGCCTCAGGAGGATCAAAGAGGGCTAATAAAGTCACATACACTACTTCTACTAGACATGGCTTCATGAACAACTGGAATAACAAAGCTTAGTATACCAAGGCATTAAAATATTGCCATGGAAATTTATTTCACTATAAGACAACCAATATTGCATTCATCAAGCTTGAATTTTGAAGTATGAAGGGCATCAATGGAACCACACCTAGAGAACAGTGCATAGTATTGGTCTCATTTTTTAAAGAGAGGATGTGTTGGAAGCAGTTTGAAGATTTACTGGACCAATACCTGGAATGGGAGGGTTGTCTGAAAAGGCTGGGCAGGCTAGACTTGTATCAACTGGAGTGAGAGGGGATATGATTGAATCACAAGCTCTTGCAGGTTCCTAACAAGGTGAATGTGGAGATGGTTCCTCTTGTAAGAAAATCTAGACCTAGGTGATCACTATGTTAAAATAGGAGGCTGCATCTTAAGATCAGCAATGATGGGCAGTCTTGGGGGCCTTGGTCGCCAACTTCGGCTTCTATTTCCTTGAGATCTTGTGCAAATTAAGTCAGGTGAGGTGGATTTTTTCCTCCAAGGGTCGTGAGCCTTCAGGCCTCTTTCTCAAAGGACAGTGGAAACATAGTCTGAATATTTTTAAAAGCAAATGTACATAAATTCCTGATTAACAAGGGGATGAAAGGTTACAGCAGGTAGACAGGAATGTGAAGAAACAAGCAGATCAGCCATGATCTCATTCAATGACAGGCCAGGCTCAAAGGGCCTAGTGGCCAACACTCCTAATTTGTACATGCCTATGGAATTAATAGTCAGAGGGAAACAGGTCCTCTGGCCCACCAATTCCAAGCCCACCATCAACCACCTATTTACACTAATCCCATTTTTATTCTCCCCATATTTTCATCAACTCCCCCAAATTCTACCAAAAATTTACCTACAAATAGCAGTAAACTGGACAAGAAACTGAATGAACACAAATTGTCAGCTTCCAGGCTGAGAAACCAAGACAAACATTACTTACAAGCTCTGCTCTTGCTTAGTAAATCTAAAGAGCAAACACGTTAATGCTACCTTCTCCTCTCATGGAGCACACAGCTTCCATGTGGGGAACTTCCAATCTCAGCCAGCCATACAGGAACTTTGCAACCTTAGGTTCAAAACCAGAAATTTTGGAAATACTCAAGCAATGAGATAGCACCTCTCCATAGATTCTGCCTTGTCTACTGAATAGGTAAAGCATTTTCTATTTTTGTCTCACATTTCCAGCATCTGCAGTTTTTTTCATTTACTTTCAACAGAACTTTCCCACTAATGTACTTTGTTTCTTTTTAGGAATCCTAGGATCCAATAAGTTTTACTAACCAACCTTTCAACATGCCCTTCCACTTTTAAGGAATGATGCACATGTACCTCCAAGCTCATCTGTTACTGTACACCCTTTAAGACTGTGCCATGTAGTTTATGTGGTCTCTCTTTCTGCCAAAGTATGCAACTTCACACTTCTCGAAATTCATCTGCCACTGTACTCTATGGAGCCAGACCATCTATGACTTCCTGTTTACTATTACTATCCTCCATATATTCACCATATTTCTAACCTTGTCATCCTCTAACTTGAAAATGTTATCCTGCACAATCCATACCATTAACAGATATCTTAAAATGCAGTGGGTCTCAATGACCCTTACTGTAATGTCATGTACTGTATTCCCTTCAATCTTGTTTATCAAAACATCAAAAATATCAACCAGATTAATTAAACATGTCCTTAATAAACCTGTGCTGGATCACTTTTACCAACCTAAACTTCTCCAAGTGCCCATTAATGTTTTCCTGGTTATTGACTGGGTTGAACTGTGCTTGATCTTACCCACTTTTCTTGTTAAACCACAGAAAGTACACCTCTGGCTACACTAACCTATCGTGAACCAACCTCCAGACCTCACAAAGCAGACCAGTCCCAGAGTGCAACTACGCCTTTAGTGGCAGAGTCTCGGGACCATCTCAGTGGCTTTTTATTTAAACAGCTTGTGCATCAAAAGGCCTTTTTAACTGTTTCTAAATAACTGCTAATCAGTGACACTTAAAAAAGATGAAATAAATTTAAATAATTTAAAATATAAAAATTAATAACATTAAGATTGATTAATAAAGCAAAACTGAACTTGCATTTTAAATCGAAGTCAGCAATTCAATATACCAGCTAAGACACCACATACGAACTATATCTGGTCATCAGCTCAACATGACTGCACCTAGCCCAGGACCTGATGCTGAGCCCAGTGACAGAGCAGGTCAGATGCGCTGGTACCTGATCTCAAGCATGTTCCCAGCTTCCCCATTGGAATGCAGAGATGTGCAAGATGAAATGTGCTAACCTGCACACTGTCAACTGTTCTCCACGGAAATACCAACCAGCTATCAGCACAATCGGCCCATTGTTTCCAAAAGCTTCCCCATAGCTGAGCTTAACCAGATTGGTCTGTCATTGCCTGGCACGTCCTTACACCTTTTTGAAGGAGGGTGTTAGATTTTGTTACCTTTGCTCTGGTACCTTTGCTGTATCTAGGGAGAATTGGAAAATTCTAGCAGGCCAGAACCATGTATATAATTCAGGTTTTCATTTGAAAAAAAGTCTGAAAAATTCTAGCCAGTACCTGAAGGAATGATTTCAAAAACAAACCTATTTTTATATATAGTATATAACCTTCCTTGTAAGCATCAACAGTCTGTGGTAAATGAGCAGAATTAACACAGAGAAGTGGTTCTAAGTGCTGTTGAGCTCTGCCCTAGGAAGGGATAGTTTAATCCATATTTGTTCTCCAAATGAAGTTACATTGTCAAAAATGTGAAAAATGTTATTGAGAGGTCGGATTAATGAAAGTTTAACTCTCATGCCTCCCACAGTGCTCCGAAATGATGTGTCTGAATGATCTGTGCTGTCTATTCTGGTAGAGGATCTTAACGGGAAAATGAATTAAAGGATTAAATATTTAATCCATTCGATAAAAAAAAATCAAAAATGAAATATAAAATCTAAGTGGAATGTACAGATCTCATTTGCTTTTAAAATTATTTTCTAAAGAATAATTCGATCATATTACAGAATAAATTAAGTTATTTTCAATAATTACACATTAGTGCATAGAAGTTTTGAAATTTTAAGTCATCTGATGTTGTCACTGAGACAAAAATGTGAAAGACTCCAACATTGCGCTCAATGCATTAAAGTGCACATATGTTGTGCAATTAAAATTTGAAATGCCTGCAACGTTTAAAGGTAAAGAGTCTGAAGAACTCAGAACAAGGGCTCGAATTTATTTAAAGATAGCAGACTAATTATCAACATTTTGGCTAGATACCTCCAAAACTTTGACTAACTTTAATGTGGCCAATTGTATAACTGCCCTTGTATCCACCTTGCCTAATTCTTTGCAATCAAAGCTGCAGATGCATTGTATTCTCTCAGTAACTGCAAAGGCACCCAGGGGATACCCAAAACCCTATGAAGGAGATACCAACTTCCTGTGTAACACCTCGATCATTAACTCGCAGACTGTACCTCTGATCTGCATCACTCTATAGTAAGTTCCTTCTAAATAAATATCAAGTTTTAAAACAAAATCAGAAAATACTGGAAACACTTAACAGTTCAGGCAGCATCTGTGGAAAGAGAAACAGAATTGACATTTCTATCTCATGTTTATGTTTTATGTTGCAAGAAGCAGAGGCTGGAATTGGACACAAGTGTAGATGAGACAACATCAACAAAATATTCACTAGCTGCCATGATGGGTTTATTAATTGAGGAAACATCTTTTCCATATTTCAATCTTTTTGTGTTCAGAACATCTCTATAAAATCAGTAAGATCACCTCTCATTCTTCTGAACTCCAAGGAATAGACCCAACTTCTTTAGTCAGTCATGATAGTTCAACCCTCTCATCCAAAGATCTAGCAGAACGAATCTCTTTCAGACTGCCTCCAATGTCAGCAAATCCTTTTTTAAATAAGGGGACCAAAACTCGGCACAGTCCTCCAGACGTGGCTTCACCAACACCCTGTGCAATTGTAACAATACTTCCCAACTCCTAAACTCCAACTCCCTTGCACATATGCCATGTCTTCCTCACTACTTGCTGCACCTCACAATTACTACCTTCCATTCTTTAAAGAAAAGACATCCAAGTGGGTTGCATGCTGCTGTGCTGGTAACCTGGCACAAGCCTCTGCCCTCCATTGGCATTCTCAATAATATCATCTTCATGTAGATTGGTGTGGAGTTAGCCACCAAAGCCACGTGCAGAGGCTGCCAATGATGATTTGTGTGGGATTGAGCTGCTCACTGCCAAGATGCGAGGCTCAGGATTGTAACCTGGCTTGCATGGTGAGTGTGGCTGTTCCACAGAACCTGGAACTTGCTACCATGGCAGAATCTCCAGGCTGGGGAGAGCTGCAAACCAAAGCAAGGGGGAGACAAGAGTTTCCATCACCTCCTATAATGTCTACACTCACTCTTGAGCCCCACATCTCAGTGTTGAGCTGCCACACTGCTCACTCACCCCAACCCACCCAACACCAGCCCTCACAGGCAGCCTATGCACATTGCCTTGATGGCTCGCTCCAGAGTTTCATCACTGTGGGGGCACCATTAGGGTTTGGTTCTCAACTAGATCCTAGCAGTGCTGTTGGTAATGCATTTCTCCATTTATGTTTTAATAACCTGTTAGTACCTATTCCCCTGGCGCTCTCGTTTCCAGGATCTTACACATCTGTGTTTTAATATTCCTTAGCACCAAGACCAGTGTACAGGTTTGAAAGTATATTCCAGAGCTGGGAGGCAAATACTCAGGTTCAATGCTTCATCTCAACACTAAGCATAAAGGTCATGATGTGTGAAAGTACAAAATGTTTACATGTTTGTAGAATAGATCAGGAAAAGCACAAAGTTAAGCTGACCAAGGATTGGTCCACATTATGGACTAAAGCAGCAAATCAGAACAGAGCAGGCTTCACACTGACTGAATTGTGACCTGATTGGCAAAATTCAGTGTTCATTTCACCAACCTTTGTTACTCCTTCAGCTCTCTACATCATATACTGTAGACTTGCAGCCAACATCCTAATGTGGCATACAATGGGCTAAGCCAACCACATCAGACAAACCACACATTTCATCACAAATCTCAAACAGTTCAACGGTACACAACGTGCTTCGATTGCTGCATTCAGAAATTGGACTTGCAGCCTGCCTTTGCAAGATGTAGCAAGAAACATTTCCTCCAAAATGGATGGCATTACAGACAAAAACATTTCAGTTTTTTTATAATTTGATATAAGGCACAATGAAAAACTCTGAAGAGTCTTCTGATCATTTCTCAATGAAGCAAACATCCTTTTGTCATTGAATCATACAACATGGAAACAGGCCATTCAGCCCACCACATCCATGCCAACCAGCAGCCACCCACATTAATCCAATCTTCCAGCATGGCCTTCTATGTCTAGGTGATTCAAGTGTTTGTCTAGATGCTTAAATGCTGTCAGTGGCTTTGTTTCCAGCACTCTCAGGCAGTGTATTCCAGGAATTTAGGAGTCTCTGGGTGAAAAACATCCCCCTTAGATCCCCTCTCAATCTCTTCCCCATTACCCCAAATCTGTGCCCCCTACTTCGATCTACTTCTCATATGCAGTCCACTCTATCTATACCCCTCATAAATTTTATATACTCAATGATATCCTTTCTTAACCTTCTCTACTCCAGGAAAAAGACCTAGCCTCTCCAGTCTCTCCTCATAGCTGAAACACTCCATTCCAGGCAACATCCTGATGAATCTCCTCTGCACCCTCTCCAGCACTATCAAAGCCTTCCCACAGAACTGCATGCAGTACCCCAGCTGAGGTCTGATCAATGTTCTATAAAGTCAGGGTATAACCTTCCTGCTGTTGTATTCAACGTTCCAACTAATGAAGGCCAGTATCCCATATGCCTTCTTAACCACATTAGCTATATGCGCTGCCACCTTCAAGGACCTTTGGAAACACAAGCAAAACTGCAGATGCTGGAAATCTGGAGCAACACACACAAGATGCTGGAGGAACTCAGCAGGTCAGGCAGCATCTATGGAGGGAAATGAAAAGTCTACGTTTCAGGCCTGGAAAGGAAGAAACAAAACCCAGAATAAAAGGATGGGGGGAGGCAGAGGACCTTTGGAAAGTGTCTTTGTCTCAAGCAAAAGACTGGCACACTGCCTGACCTGCTGAGTAACTGGAAAGAGAAACAGAATTAATGCTTCAAGTTGAAAACCCTCCCACAGATGCTGCCTGACCCACTGAGTGCTTCCAGTACATGTTCTTTCAGATTTTCAGTTTTTTTAATTTTCACCCAACTGTCTCAAGCTAGTCAAGACCCACGTTCCTCCAAAATAGAAATATAAAAACAACCCCAAACAAGCCAGAATTTGTTAGATTTATTTAATTTTCAGTATCCAGAAGTTGCTGACAAGGCCAGCATCTATTGCCCATCCCTAACTGGGTGAAGGGGCAGTCTTTTTCCCCCAGGGTAGTGGAATCAAGAACTAGTGGACATAGATTTAAGGGGAGAGATTTAATAGGAACCCGAAGGGCAACTTTTTCACCCAGAGGGTGATTCATATATGGAGTGAGCTGCCAGAGGAAGTGGTTGAGGCGGGCACAATGACAACATTTAAAAGACACTTAGGTACATGGATAGGAAAGGTTTGGAGGGATATGGGCCAAACCTGGGCAAATGGGAATCTTGGTTGGCAAGGACCAGTTGGGCCGAAGGGCCTGGTTCCGTGCTATATGACTATATGATTAACTGCACTTGAGAAGATGGTAGTGAGGAACCAGCTTAAACTACTGCAGCACACCAAGTACAACCAGAGTGCTGTTCACAAGATCACAAGACAAGGGAGCAGAAGCAGGCCAATCGGCCCATCGAGTCTGCTCCAAGGAAAGGGAAATAGAAATGAGAAATGGGGAATGGGGGAAGAAGAAGAAGAAAAAAAAACTATTCTAATCCCAATTACCGGCCTTATCCCCATATCCCTTGATATCCTGACTATTTAGATATCTATCTATCTCCTCCTTGAACGCCCCCACTGATCTGGCTTCCACTGCTGTACATTACTAGGCCATACACCCCTCAGGTCTGCTGTACCATTCAACAAAACACAACCTGCCCTTGACCTCACCACAACAATCCAATTTCTCTTATGCCCAGAAATCTTCAAAACCTACAGTACGTCCAATGTCTGATCATCATTATTTGTCTGGGATAGGGAATTCCAAAGATTCATAATAGTTTGTGAAGCAGTTTCTCTACTTAATTCAACGTGACTGATCCCCAACAGCAAGGCTGTGACTCCCTGCGGTAGTGGCACCTCTGCATCTCACCTGTCACAATAACAGCAGTAGCAACAGAATTTTGCCAATAACATGATAAATTGAGACAACATTTGTGCAACACTTCCAGGATTTAGACCTTAAGGCAATAATGAAGGAATAGCAAGTCAGGATGGTATACGACTTCGAGGGTAACCTCCAGGCAGTGGTGTTTCCCTGAACCCACTGCCCTTAATTTTCTTGGCATTAGACAATTTGGGTTTGGAAGCTGCTGTCACAGTAGCCTAGGTGAGTACCTTCTGTAGAGAGTACAGTGTAGATACAGTATGCCAGTGTGGATGGGGGTACCAAGCAAGCAGGCTGCTCAGTCAGATCAGTGTCACACAGCATGGACACAAGTCCTCAGTCCACTGCGTCCACACAGACCAGCAAGCACCCTTTTGTTGCTGGAGCTGCACACATCCAGGTAAGCTGGTTTATTCTGCTTCGATGTAGCAGTTATAATATAACTGAGTCACATGTTTGGCCATTAGAAAATACATTAAAGAATCAAACCACATTGGTGGATGTGGAGTCACAGAGGCCAGATTGGGTAATGATAGCATATTTCCTCACCGAATCCATGCTCCGACACAAATTCATAACTCATTACCACCCAAGGAACAGGACAGTTTCTAACAGATATACACAACATTAAATATATGCACAGATCATTTCTCCTGCTTCCAAAATGGGATCCAACCTGAAACAAAATAGAAGCTTGAGAAACGACCTTTCCTCTTTTCACAAATGCTGCCCGACCTTGCAGACAATTTCCATCATTTTCATGTTATCCCCTTAGACTGGCAACATCAATACTATTTTGCTTTCCCCTTCTCCCACAGAAAGACAACAGTGCTACTGCTACATTTTTCAAATATTCCACTGAATGAACACAATCTTGGCAAGATTACTCCCCATTGCCTGAAGTGGTGGCTTTCTTGGCCACTTCTGAGGGTATTATCAGCCAACCGTGAAGGATGGAACATGTAGGCTGTCTAAATGGTAAAACAATGTCAACACAAGACTTTTCTCATGCTTTTCTCATACTTCACATCTAGCAGGACAGAATCACTACACACACTTCTAGGTTGACTGTCGAACCTATTGAGCGACCATACCAAAAATAACATAGTGCAATGATGTAAATAGCTATACGAGTCTGTTTTTCAAAGCACATTGGGAAAACAGTATATCAAGGGGGAGAAATAATTGATGCAACAAAGTCTACCATTCCCTTAGTGTGCCCTTATTAACAAGCCACAAAAGGGGAGCACAGCACAGTAAAAATGAAGTACAAAGTCAACTGAAGCATCTCAGTGTCAACTGCCCACTTTAGTTAGGCATATAAACAGACGTAATTTTTTTCCATTTTCGTTTGCAACAACTGGCTCTACAAAAATACATATCCCAAAATACTTGTCTCCACCAATTTCCAACTTGGCAACAGCTCCTATACCTAGCCCGCATTTCTTACTAGCCACAAATGATATGCGGGAATTTATTCTGGACTATTTAAATCCCATCAAAATGTTAATCTAATGCACTTTTAAGTACAGGATTTCAATTAACTGTGGTTCCTATTCTAAGAATGGCTCCCAGTTGTAGGATTATGCCTCATGTTCAGCACAATAAGACCTGGATACTTCAATACTGTTCTATGATTGTATATCTGACCTCATAGTGGAGTGCTTGGATTATAATTCTGTATTTCAATAAATCAAGTATCAGTAAAGTCAATAACCCTTTAAATGGTCTCAATTGCTTTCTCTGTCAGATTATAAAAAGATAGCTAACAGTAAAAATTTTAAAACTGCAAGTGAAATAACAAAGCATTTGACACACATGGGATGACGTGTCTTCTATTTACAGAAAACCTGCTGTGTACTTTCAGCATTTATTCCATTACTTAGCATATTTCCTATTCATGTGAATTACACCAGCAAGTTTGAAGCTTCACTCAGATCTGAAATGATGGAACAGAACAGTAAATGATAATCGAAAAATACAGACCAGACACTGGAATCATTAAGCTATTTACAGATGCTGACCAACCTACAGTACATTTTCAGCAATTTATCATTTCCAAAACTCCACCATACAGCAGGTCTGAGCCACTTAATGGTCGTCCTGTCCACATTTTTAATTTTAAGCAAAAATAGAATAACTCAGGAAACCCACAGCAATTGGCATGTGGAGGGAACAGACACTCTTATGTTTTAAGTCAACACACACCCAGGCAGAGAGCTGGCAAACAAAGTCTGGTACACGAATACAGTGTGGAGGGAGTCCAGAGGAGCTGTACCGAGAGAGCAGACCCCTGCCCAGAGTTTGGTCCACATAACTCCCTGCAATTCCCCCACACTGACAAGCATCCAGACAGACACAGGTCTTCCCACTTATAGGGAAGGAAACTGACCCCATGATTAAGCCAACACACCCCAGTGACCCAGACCCAAGGGTGAGTGCTGAGGCGGGAGCGCGCAATGCCTCATTGACCCGATCGGGAGCTCGCATTCCCTTGGCGACCCTGGAGGCGGAAGCGCGCGCTCCCCAGTCACCCCGGGAGCTGGCACTGACGGGAGCGCGCGTTCACTATGACCCTGGTAATCCCGGCGCGCGTTCCCTCCGTCGTATGAGGCCAAGCGGGAGCGCGCGTACTCACAGACCCCGGGTCGACCACACATTCCCTCGCTGACCCCGGGAGCGCGCGATACCTCAGGGCAGGAGCGCGCGACCGCAGACCCTCGTTGGCAGGAGGCGCGGGCATTCCAGTGACCCGTGGCTGGGGGGGGGCGCGCATTCCCACTGACCCGTGGCTGGGGGGGCGCGCGCGCATTCCCACTGACCCGTGGCTGGGGGGGCGCGCGCATTCCCACTGACCCGTGGCTGGGGGGGCGCGCGCATTCCCACTGACCCGTGGCTGGGGGGGCGCGCATTCCCACTGACCTGTGGCGGGGGGCGCGCATTCCCACTGACCTGTGGCGGGGGGCGCGCATTCCCACTGACCTGTGGCGGGGGGCGCGCATTCCCACTGACCTGTGGCGGGGGGCGCGCATTCCCTCAGTGACCCTGGCGGGGGGCGCGCATTCCCTCAGTGACCCCCACCCAAGAGCGCGCGAGCGAGCGTTACCTTTAACGGTCCCTGCACCCACCTGCTCCGTTGCTCCCGGCCGCCGGCAGTGCCCACTCTCAGGGGCGGCGAGAAGACAAGCGGCGGCAGCCCGAAACTCCGAAGACTCGGGGACACACGGCGGCCGCCCCTCGCTCGCCGCCGCCGCCTCGGCAAACACGGCCCACCCCGCCTCACGTGACACTGGCGCTCTCGGCAACCATAGGTCCGCCCGGGCAAGTGACTGCTCCTCTGATTGGATACCACAGCCGTCCGTCCAGCACGGAAAGGGTGGAGCCAAGGGAGGCAGTCGCCCAGCGAAGATTCGCGGCGAAACGATTGGCCGAGCCGCCTGTCAGTTTGGAGAGGGGGCGGGGCGTAGGGTGGGGCGCGGAGGTGAGTGAGCCCGACGTCTGGCGCTGGGAAATGGAGCACTCGGCACCCTTCGGCCCTTCAAGTATGTGCTGCCCTACCTACACTAATCCTATTCACCTGCGTTAATTGTAATTGGTTTGTTATAGACATATATACGGTGAAAAGCTTTGATTTGTATGCCATCCATACAGACAAGTTCACCACAGCAGTGCATTGAGGTAGCACAGGGGAAAACAATAACAATGCAGAATAAAGTGTCCCAGTTACAGAGAAAGTGCAGTGCAGGCAGACAATAAGGTGCAAGGGCCATGACGAGGTAGTCCACGGGTTCACTCTCCAGAAGACTGACCTGACGTCTGCAGTGGTGACTGCGGGTACAGATGCGTTGGAGGCTGTCGGGGTGGGTGGTGACATTCCATTCCCCTTCTGTTCAGAGTGTACAAAGAATGCAACAGGCTCATCGGTGAGGGATGAGCTGTTGTCGGCGATGCTGCCTGGCTTCGTTTCGTAGCCTGTTGTAGCATGTAAGCCCCGCCACAACTGACAGCTGGTCAAGGATTTGATTTTGGACGGGTATTGTCTCTTGGCAACCCTGATAGTTTTACGAAGGCTTTTCATTACGCAAGAAAATGGGAACAGGAGTAGGCCACTCGGCCCCTCTATCCTACCCCATCATTCCATAGGATCATGGCTGATTTATATTGGTCTCAACTCATGTGCCAGTTCCCCATAACCCTCAATTCAGCACTCACTGTCAGCAAACCAAGGAACTGATTGTGGACTTCAGGAAGGGGAAGCCGGGAGAACACACACCAGTCCTCATTGAGGGGTCAGCGGCGGAAAGGGTGAGTAGCTTCAAGTTCCTGGACGTCAACATCTCAGAGGATCTATCCTGGGCCCAACACGTTACTGCAATTACGAAGAAGGCACGTCAGTGGCTCAGCTTCATTGGGAGTTTGAGGAGAGTTGGTATGTCACCAAAGACACTTGCAAATTTCTATAGGTTTACAGTGGAGAGCATTCTGACTGGTTGCATCACTGCCTGGTACGGAGGCTCCAATGCACAGAATCTCAAGAGGTTGCAGAGGGTTGTAGACTCAGCCAGCTCCATCACGGGCACAACCCTCCCCACCATCGAGGACATCTTCAAGGGGCGGTGACTCAAGAAGGTGGCATCCATCACTAAGGAACCTCACCATCCAGGACATGCCCTCTTCTCATTATTACCATCAGGCAGGAGGTACAGGAGCCTGAAGACCCACACTCAGCAATTCACGAACAGCTTCTTCGCCATTAGATTTCTGAATGGTCCATGAATCAATGACCACCACCTCATTATTCCTTTTTTGCTCTATTTATTTATGTTTGTAATTTATAATATTTTGATGTCTTTGCACTTCATGTGTCAGTGATAAAAACATGATTCTGATTCTTTGATTTTCAAATATTTATCCAACTCCACCTTCAATATATCCAATGATCTGGCTTCCACCACCCTCTGGGGCAGAGAATTCCAGAGATTCACCCCCTCTGAGAGAAGAGGTTGCTACACACTTCAGTTTTCAATGATCGGCCCCTTACCTAATCCTAACCCTGATGTATCTACAGGAGGTACTGCCTCGAGAAGACGGCATCTATCATCGAGGAGCCCCACTAGTGGGTCATGCCCTCTTCTTGCTGCACCATCAGGCAGGGGGTACAGAAGCTTAAAGTCCCACACCACCAGGTTTAGGAACAGCTACTTTCTTATAACCATCAGGTTCTTGAACTGACCTGCACAAATGAAGCAGCTAGCAGAATCAAAGACCCCAAGCACCCGGGTCATTCTCTCTTCTCTCCTCTTCCATCGGGTAGAAGATACAGGAGCCTAAGGGCACATACCACCAGACTTAAGGACAGCTTCTAACCCACTGTGATAAGAGTATTGAACGGTTCCCTTATACAGTGAGATGGACTATGACCTCACGATCTACCTTGTCGTGACCTTGCACCTTATTGCACTGCACTTTCTCTGTAGCTGTGACACTTTGTACTGTTATTGTTTTTAACCTGTACTACATCAATGCACTCTGCTAACTCAATGTAACTACACTGTGTAATGAATTGACCTGTACGATCGGTTTGTAAGACAAGCTTTTCACTGTACCTCGGTACAAGTGACAATAATAAACCAATACCAATACCTACCTCAGCAATGGATCACTGCAGACCACCTCTTGCACTACTATGGACTAGTCTCTGACTGTGTCTTTATTTTTGCACTAAGGTCTTGTTTTGCAGTCTTTCTTTTCTCTCTTTCTTCACTGTCTTGTGTAATTTATGTATATTTATATTCTGTGTGTTGTCTGTACCTTCGTGCCGGTGACGTTGCTGCAAGCAAGGTTTTCATTGTACCAGCACCTCACTGTACTTGTGCACATGACAATAACTCCACTTGACTTATTTTATTGCAATGTCCCCATGTTCGTGACTGCCCCACTAGTGAAAACATCCCCTCATCTACCCTGCCAGGCCATGTTAGGATCTTATGTTTGAATAAGGTCACTGCTCATTCTTCTGAACTGCAAGGAATGCAGACCTAATTCTTAGGTTAGATCCATAGCATTCTTTGCCTTGCCTATTCAAGTAGTTCTCCAGCTGCTTTTTAAATGTGAGAGTATCTGCCTGCACCACCCCCTGAGGGAGAGAGGGAGTGGGGAGAGAAATTGTGGCAAGGGAGAGAAAGGGAGTGAGGTGGGACAGGGAGTGAGGAGGGAGAGGGAATGGAGAGGCAGGGAGTGGGGCAGGAGGGAAAGAGGGAATAGGGAGAGAGAGAGAGAGAGAGTGGGCATGAGAGAGAGAACTGAGAGATAGAATGAGGGAGAGTTGGGATGGAGGGGGGACACATTATTCGATAGACCCAACTCCACAGGCCTTTGCCCTCATCCCTATCCTCCTTTCCAAAGAGCAATACTCCACAAACCCCATCTCCCTCTCCGTGCGTACTATCCCACAGCCCCAGGCCTCTCTCCACACACTACCTGACAGACTCCATCCCACCATCCCCATTCCTCAGGCACTCACCCAGCTGCATCTCCTTCCCTCTGCACACACTGCAAAGTAGTCCCCATCCCTCATTCCCAATGCACACACTACCCAATAGATAAGATAAGATAAGATCTTTATTAGTCACACGTACATCAAAACACACAGTGAAATACATCTTTTGCGTAGTGATTTTGGGGGGCAGCCCGCAAGTATCGCCACACTTCCGGCGCCAACATAGCACGCCCATAACTTCCTAACCTGTTCGTCTTTGGAATGTGGGAGGAAACCGGAGCACCCGGAGGAAACCCACGCAGACACGGGGAGAACGTACAAACTCCTTACAGACAGCGGCGGGGATTGAACCCTCTGCACCCTCTACCCCAGGTTTACAGACTCCCTCATCTTGTTATTCACTGCACGTGGTTTGCTTTGCAGGCACCGAATTTCAACTTTTCTGTGTAATGGAACATTAAAGGGAAATCATTCCCCCAACAGGCCCCTGGGCTGTGACCGTAGTCAGCGGACCAAGGGCTACCTACTATCTCAGTGGAAGAGAGAATTCCCTTTGAGTTCTGTCTGGTGTCATGATAAATGTTTGTCTCTCAGAAAGAATCATAAAATCAAATCTAATTATTATGACATCACTATTTGTGGGATTTCACTGTACAGATTTCTTCGCAAAGCAGATTGGGCATGCCTGAAAAAAATTCCTGGGAGATTTTGGCAAAGTATTCCAATCCACATTTATGAACAGATTTCAAGTTGAGAAATTATGAGTCAAAAAGATTTTGATTGTATTTCGGTGTCCCTGATTTTACAGATGTAAAATTGCGATACTGCTCATACCTAGCTGCCCTGACAAGGAGCTGGTGAGACTTTTTCTTGAACTGCAGATGACGGTCTTGATACAACTGAGATGATGACTATATCACTTCACAGGGCAGATAAAATTAATCACATTAATATGGAACTGGAGCAACACACACAAAATGCTGGAGGAACTCAGCAGGTCAGGCAGCATCTATGGAGGGAAATAAACAGTCGACGTTTCAGATCAAGATGGTGTCACATCTAACCCAAGGTTGTGTAGGAATGAGAGGTGGATGGTAAAGTGGCCTTTCCCCTTGCTGCAGGATCTACAACCTGGAGGTATACAGGTCCCCTAGGACACTGGTTCAGTCATTTAGGACAGAGATGAGGAAAGTATTCTTCTCAGGGTTGTGAATCCTTGGAGTTCGCAGTCCCAGAGCGCTGTGGATGCTGAGTCTTTGAAGTTATTCAGATCTGAGATTGGTTAATTTCTTGGCATTGTGGGGATCAGAGGATATGGGAATCAGGTGGAAAGTGGAGCTAATTGATCTATGATCCAGACAGATTGTTGGTCTGTGAAGGAGCCAGGGGTTTGGGATTGTACAGGGCTGTGGAGCTCAGGCCAAGGTCAGACCGGCCACAACTGAATGGCCTACCCCTGTTTCTAATGAATGTTCCTGCATTCCCTGGATGCTCACTTTTCCTGAGACTGACTTCTCATTGTTAAATTTTTCAAACATTTTTCAAATTTTCTTCACAATCCAATAGAATTATTCACGTACCCTAGATTATTATTCCCAGCCTTTAGGTTCTTGGTCTCAGCATGTTTCTCATCTGTGATGTACCACTCCACTCTTCCCAAGAGCTGTGCAGCACAAGATGCCCGGGTGTTCGGTTAAAAGCAAGAGGTTTTGGCAGCAGAACAAGGGCAGTGTGTTTGACTCTGTGCTTACCACCTCAGGGTTTAGAAAACTCCATCACTATTCATCATCACAAAATGTTTAAAGGGTTTGGAGTATGTTCCTGCAGTGCTCTGAACTGAAAAGTGTGATCAGTATATAAATGATAGTGGATAGAATTCTGGAGATTGCAGAGGCTGTAAATTAGCCAACAGGCTCTGGTGAATTTAGGAGCCATGACATCAACACTCAGTATGGTTTATAGGGTAATTCAAAGCCTGACTAATTCACAGCCTTAGCTTCACTGATAGTTTGTTCAGTTTCAATTAAACATGTTGAATTCAAATCAAAGTTAAAAATACTCCTGAAGTGCTTTAGAGATTGTGAGTGGCTGTTGTGATGTCACCATTTCACTATAACTTTGCCCCCGATTCACAGGAGGCTGTAATTGGCAATAATTAGTGTGTGGGAAGATATTCACACACAGTTTCAAATGACTCTATTTGACCCTGGGATGAGACTTTAACGTCGTTAGTCTTCACTACTTGCTTCTTCCCATTTCCTTCTGTTTCTCTTTTGTCTCCAAACAGTGAGGTTGATAGAACTGGGAAAGAGGTGCGGGAATTACGGTGTGGGACTATCTTGTGCCCAATGACTGTAATGCAAATAAAAATCAAAAAACACTTAACTGGTCAGGCAGCATCTGTGGAGAGAGAAACGTTTCAGGTTGAAGATCCTTCATCAGATGGAATCTACAGGCAACTTGTTCATTTTAACCCTTCTCTCTCTACAGCAGGTGTATTCTGCTATTGTTTTCCCCTGTACTACCTCAATGCACTGTGTAATGAATTGATCTGTACAAACGGTATGCAAGACAAGTTTTTCACTGTACCTCGGTACAAGTGACAATAATAAACCAATACCAATACCAGAAGGGTGGTGCTTGTTGGAGACAGTGGCAACTAACCAGAGGGGAGAGATGCTTCACCAGTGGAGACGAGGCTGCCATTTATCAAAGGCCCATTGCAGAGGGAGGATTCTTCTGGGCCTAGAGATGCCAGAAGTTTCCTTCCAAGGCCATCTGAAATTCCTCCACTGACCATTTGTAACGTTTCTCATGGATCTCATTACATACATGTGTGGGTTGCCAATGGCTTGGTGAGCCATGTCGTCAAGAGGTAGCCTGAATCACTCAGCAGCAACCCCACACTCGGTTCACCCCATTCAGTCTGTAAAAAGGAAACAAACTCTAGTTATCTGGTGCAGGGTCTTGACCCGAAACGTCGACCATCCCTCTGCCTCCACAGATACTGACTGCCTGACCCTAAGTTCTTCCAGCAGTTACCATTCTTTGAACAGAAAGCCTGAGTGACTTCCCTCAGACAAACTGTAAAATGTTGATGCTGGAAGGCACCATGTACATAAATGTTTTTGACCGCAGTCACCTTGCCCTCCTCTATAGCCACACTTAGTGACAGATTTCTGTGACAACTTCCTTGGCCAAGCACTGACTTCCCAAACACGGATTGTTGCAAAGGTTCTGGCACAAGAATTGCCTCACTGATAATCAAGATAGACATGTCTTCCTGCTGACAGTCCTTCTTCCCCACAGTCCTCTCCCTCCTCCTGTCCTCAATCTTTGCTCACCTTCCCAGTCTTGCTGCATTGCAATGGGAAGGACTGCAACTGCACTCAAGTTTGGAACAACTGCACTTTGCAGGAGCCTTGAAGTAAGCAGAAATCCTTCAATATTCTGTATTCCACTTCCTTATTCTGGCTTCTGCCCTCTTCCTTTCCAGTCCTGATGAAGGGTCTCGGCCCAAAACGTCGACTGTTTATTTCCCTCCATGGATGCTGCCTGACCTGCTGAGTTCCTCCAGCACTTTTTTGTACATTGCTCCAGATTCCAGCATCTGCAGAATTTCTTGTGTCTCAGAAATCCTTAAACACCTGTCACCTGTACACCTTTGAAACCTAAGAAAAGGAGAGGAATTGACACACAGAAGACACACAGAAATGTACCAACATCTCGAAGAAATCAACCAACAAGTAACTTGTTGGTGACTGATCTTCTGCTTGCTGCCAAGCAGGTGCACAACTGTGCAAGGAAACGCCAAGTTGTTAATTGGAGTATTGAGCTCAGAATAGCACCTGCATCAAGCTAACATTGCATGTTGATTTACATAATGATCTGCCTGGAATTTTTCTACAGCACTTATCCCTCTGCCTGACTTCCTTTCTTTTCTCCTTCCTTCCCTCCTTCCCATATGTTCTTCGGGATACGAGAGGGATGTTGCTTCATTCTTCAAATGACCAATGTTTACCTAATTACCCACTAAATGATGTTATCATCTCTGGCTCAGAAACACTGGGGCCAGACTATTCCTAAAAACTGTCTGTGTTGAATAAAATCCATTGTTCACCATCCTCCTCCCTGGGCTCGTCCTTGCTTGTTTCTGATTCACCTAGAAATGATCTTTGTCTCTTTGATCTCAAAACTTCATAGAATTTTGAAAAATCTCCATTAAATTGAACTTTTTCCTTCCCTGTGTAAAAGCTCCAGATGTTTGAGCCTTTGTTGATGACCTTAGCTCTCCATTTTCAGTGGCTCCTCATGGTGACCACCCAGCAGCGAGTTTCTTTCAATAGCAGGGGGTGTTAGCAGAAACAGTCCAAAAGATGGTTGTTCAGAAAACCAAGTTGTCTTGAGTTTTACCCCTCGTTTAATTAATTTCCCAGCAGAATTGACTAACCACAGACATAACATCAAGGAAGATGAAAGTGTGTGAAATTTCTTCCTGACTCCCTTGAGCACTTCTGCGAAATTCAAGTCAGTGACCTAACATTGCAACCTACATCACTCACTGTGACAGGTTGAACTGCATGCTGTGCATTCACAAGCAGGACTGGGGAGAGTGTGCTCCATGCTCTCAGCGCTTGTTCTGAGCCAGATATCGATGAACTCAGCAGAGTATTAATGTTAACATTATAAATTAAGATTAAATTTTCCTGATTACATATATATTAAGGAAACCAAACCACTGATCACATGGTCTCGACAACAGTGAGAGACCGTGGGCAAAATGAGAATAAAGCAATCACTATTAACAGCAAATCTTGAAACTGTGAACCTTATTTTCCACAATGAAGAAGTGATTCATTATCACTGAAATCGCTACTTAGTACAAGATGCAACTGGTTCTTTTCCAAATAAGTAAGTTCTCATTTAATTGGTATGTAAGTTAAGGAAGAGATAGTTCAGGCTGAGACTTGGTGCAGTACTGAGGGACTGCTGCACTGAGGTTTAGTACTGTTTCCCTCTGGGAGGTACAGTATGGAGGGAATGTTGTCCCCTCGGTGTGCCGTACCAAGGGAGTGCTGCCCCACCAGTGTGCCGTACCGAGGGAGTCCTGCCCCCGCGGTGTGCCATACCGAGAGAGTGCTGCCCCTGTGGTGTGCCATACCGAGGGAGTGCTGCCCCCTCAGTGTGCCGTACCAAGGGAGTGCTGCCCCCTCAGTGTGCCGTACCGAGAGAGTGCTGCCCCCTCGGTGTGCCGTACCGAGAGAGTGCTGCCCCCTCAGTGTGCCGTACCGAGGGAGTGCTGCCCCCTCAGTGTGCCGTACCGAGGGAGTGCTGCTCCTGCGGTGTGCCGTACCGAGGGAGTGCTGCCCCCTCGGTGTGCCATACCGAGGGAGTGCTGCCCCCTCAGTGTGCCATACCGAGGGAGTGCTGCCCCCTCAGTGTGCCGTACTGAGGGAGTGCTGCCCCCTCAGTGTGCCGTACCGAGGGAGTGCTGCCCCCTTGGTGTGCCATACCGAGGGAGTGCTGCCCCTGCGGTGTGCCGTACCGAGGGAGTGCTGCCCCTGCGGTGTGCCATACTGAGGGAGTGCTGCCCCCTCGGTGTGCCGTACCGAGGGAGTGCTGCCCCCTCAGTGTGCCATACCGAGGGAGTGTTATATTTTGGGAACTGCCGTCTTTCTAATTATATATTTATTTTCTCTGGTTGGAGAATAACAGAGGAATTCTGGTTGGCCTTGGTCACTTTGTATCCTCACCCAACATAAGCAGAGCATCTGCTGTCCTCCATATCAAAGCTCTGTGGTCCTGTGGTGTGAAAATCTCCCACGTTACAACAGTGACCACACTTGGAGTAACAAAAACATGTTATTTTATTTTCATTGTTGTCAATAATTTGAAGCATATACAAGCAATTCTTTAACTTCATTTTCTACCATGTATGATGTCCTGATGTCCCTGGAATTGCCTTATCATTATGACCTGTGTCTATTTCTATTTAGGAAAAGGGATAAAGATTTTGTTTTCATTGGCTCCCTGAATGTGGAGACATGATCCAAGCTGGAAACTGGAGCCAGGCCATTCTGGATGGAATGGGAAACAACTCCCCTCATGCAGGATGGTGGGAATCTGGAACTCCCACAGAGTCCGTGGATGTTGTGGTTAATTACCCCACCCAGGATAACACTGCAGGAGTTTCTCAGCATAGTGTCTTCGGCCCAAACATCTTCAACTGCTTCATCAATGTCCTTCTTCCCACATAAGGTCAGAAATCACCTAGAATGTACCAGGGGGTGGTGGAGCAGGTACTTCACAACATCTGAGAAGCATCTAAGTGAGCATTTGCATTGCCAAGGCATAGAAGGCTATTGCTAAGTGCTGGTAAATGGGTTTCTATGGATAAGTACTTGATGGTTGGCAGAGACATGATGGGCTGAAGGGCCTGGTGTTGCGCTGTTTGCCTGCATGACTCTAATGGCAATGTTTGCTAATGATTGCACAGTCAATTCCATTCACAACTCCTCAGCAAGTGAAGCAGCCAGTTCCTGCATGTAGCAAGACTTGGACAACTTTCAGGCGTGGGCTGTTAAGTGGAAAGTAATATTTGTGTCACAAAGGGTCATCTTCAACAAGAGACATTTGTACCTTTGACTTTCAATGGTATTATCATCGCTGAGTCCCCCACCATCAATATCTTGGGGGTCACCATTGACCAGAAACTCAACCGAACCAGTGACATGAAGAACATGGCTACGAGAGAAGGCTAGAGGCTGGGTATCCTGTGGTGAGTGAGTCACCTCCCGACACCCAAGGCTTTCACACCATCAATGTGGCAAGTCAGGGGTGTGATGGAACACTCTCCACTTGCCTGGATGAGTGCAGCTCCAACAGCTCTCAAGAAGCTCGACACCACGGAGATCACAGGTGATCTCAGGACTGTTACCCGTGCCACATGCTAGTGAGGTAAGAAATAGGAAGATAGTTCAGTTTAATGCGTGGCTAAGGAGATGGTGCAGGGGGAGGGCTTCAGATTTTTGGATCATTGGGCTCTCTTCCAGGGCAGGTGGGACCTGTACAAACAGGACAGTTTGTACCTGAACTGGACTGGGACCAATATCCTTGAGGGAAGATTTACTAGTGCTGCTCAGGGGGTTTTAAACTCAGGGGGGTGGGAACCAGAGTGGCAGGGCAGCAAGTGGAGGGGCTGTGGGGATAGTAGATGTTTAGCCTACAAGCAGAGACAGAAATCAAGTGGTTGATGAGCATGGTGGGACTAACATTCTGAGATGTGTCTATTTCAATGCAAGTAGGTAAGGCAGAGGAACTTAGAGCGTGGATCAGCACATGGAATTCTGATGTTGTAGCCGTCAGTGAGACTTGGTTGCAGGAGGGGCAGAACTGGCAGCTCAATGTTCCAGGGTTTGTGCTGGGTGTGTGGAATGTACTGCCAGCATAGGTTTTGGGGACAGATACATTAGGGACATATAAGAGACTCTCAGATAGTCACATGAATGATAGAAAAATGGAGGGCTATGTTGGAGGGAAGGGTTAGATACTGTATATAATAGAGCAGGATAAAATGTCGGCACAACATCGTGGGCTGAAGGGCCTGTACAGTGCTGTAATGTTCTATGTTCTATGAATATTGTAGGTAAGGCAGATAAACATAGAGTATGGATCAGCACGTGGAATTATGATGTTGTAGCCATCAGTGAGACTTGGTTGCAGGAGGGGCAGGACGGGCAGCTCAATGTTCTGGGGTTCCGATGTTTTAGACATGATAGAAGGGGAGGTATTAAAGGGGGAGGGGTGGCATTACTCATCAGGGAAAATGTCACGGCAGTGCTCAGAGGGGACATACTGGAGGGCTCGTCTACTGAGGCAATATGGTGGAACTGAGGAATAGAAAGGGATGATCACGTTAATGGGACTATAATATAGACCTCCCAATAGTCAGCGGGATTTAGAGGAACAAATTTGTATAAAGATAGCAGACAGTTGCAGGAAATATAAGGTTGTGATAGGAGGTGATTTTAACTTTCCACATGTTGAGTGGGACTCCCATACTGTAAAGGGATTGGATGGGATAGAGCTTGTGAAATGAGACAGGGCAGGTGACAGAGGTGATAGGACTGGTTCTTGGGTTGAGATTCTAAGTTGGAGTAAGGCCAATTTTGATGGCATCAGAAGGGATCTGGCAGGCGTGGATTGGGATAGGCTGTTTTCCGGAAAAGAGATTCTTAGTAAGTGGGAGGCTTTCAAAAGTGAAACATTGGGAGTACAGAATCTGTATGTTCCTGTAGAATAAAAGGCAGGCTGACAGGTTTAGGGAACCTTGGTTATCGAGGGATGTTGAAGCCCTGGTAAAGAAAAAGAAGCAGGCACATATCAGGTATAGATAGTTAAGATCAAATGAGGCGCTTGAGGAGTATAAGAAATTCAAGCGAACACTTAAGAGAGAAATCAGGAGGGCAAAAAGAGGACGTGAGGTTGCTCTGGCAGACAGGGTGAAAGAGAATCCCAAGGGTTTCTATAGCGACATTAATAGCAAAAGGGTAGCAAGGGACAAAATTGGTCCTCTTGAAGATAAGCGTGGTCATCTATGCATGGAGCCGAGAGAGATGGGGGAGATCTGAAATGAATCTTTTGCATCTGTATTTACTCTGGAGACAGACACACAGACTATAGAACTGAGGAAAGAGTAGTGAGGTCATGGACTACGAAAGAGGAGATGCTGGCTGTCTTGATGCAAGTGAACACAGAACACTACAGCATAGTACAGGCACTTTGGCACAAGATGTGCCGACATTTTATCCTGTTCTAAGATCTACCTAACCCTTCCCTCCCACATAGCCCTCCACTCTTCTATCATTCATGTGCCTATCTATGGGTCTCTTAAATGTCCCTAATGTATCTGCCCCCACAACCTCTGCTGGTAGTGCGTTCCACACACCCACCACTCTCTGTGTAAAAAACTTAACCTCTGACATCCCCTTATACCTTCTTCCAATTACTTTAAAATTATGTCCCCCTTGTGTTAGCCATTTTCCCCCAGGAAAAAGTCTCTGTCCTCTCGATCTATCCCTCTTATCATCTTGTACACATCTATCAAGTCACCTCTCATCCTCCGTCACTCCAAAGAGAAAAACCCTAGCTCACTCAGCCTATCTCCATAAGACATGCTGTCCAATCCAGGCAGCATCCTAGTAAATCTCTTCTGCACCCTCTCTAGAGCTTCCACATCCTTCCTATAATGAGGCGACCAGAACTGAACACAATACTCCAAGTGTGGTCTCACCAGAGTTCTATAGAGCTGCAACATTACCTTGCAGCTCTTGAACTCAATACCCCAACTAATGAAGGCCAACGCCACATATACCTTCTGAACAACCCTATTGACCTGCGCAGCAACCTTGAGGGATCTATGGACGTGGACCCCAAGATCCCTCTGTTCTTCCACTGAGAATCCTGCCATTAACCTTGTATTCTGCCTTCGTATTTGATCTTCCAAAGTGAATCACTTCACACTTTTCCGGGTTGAAATCCATCTGACACTTAGCCCAGCTTTACATCTTCTCAATGTCCTGTGGTAACCTACAGCAACCTTCTACACTATCCACAACACCACCAACTTTTGTATCATCAGCAAACTTACTAACCCACCCTTCCACATCCTCATCCAAGTCATTTATAAAAATCACAAAGAGCAGAGGTCCCAGAACAGATCCCTGCGGAACACCACTGGTCACCGACCTCCAGGCAGAATACGCTCCGTGGTACACCACTTATCACAGACTTCCAGTTACAAAAATAATCCCCCACCATCTGATTCCAATTAGCAAGGCAATTTGGGATCCAATTTGCCGACCTGCCTTGGATCCTCTGGGATTTAACCTTTATGATAAGTGTCCCACGTGGGACCTTGCCAAAGCCTTATTGAAATCCATGATGTACATCAACTGCATTGTCCCCTCATCAATACACTTTATTACCTCTGAAACATTCAATCAAATTGATCAGGCAGGATCTCCCACTAACAAAGCCGTGCTGATTAACATTGGTTAATCCCTGCCTTTCCAAGTGTAGATTAACCCTGTCCCTCAGAATTTTTTTCCTGACTCACAAATTTATAACTACCTGGCTTCTCCCGGCTGCCCTTCTTGAATAAAGGTACCACATTGCATTTAAAACTTGGGAAGTCATGATGCAGCTGTATAAAACTTTGGTCTGGCCACAATTGGAGTATTGTGTGCAGTTCTGGTTGCCCCATTACAGGAAGGATGTGGAGGCTTTGGAGAGGGTGCAGATGAGGTTCACTAGGATATTGCCTGCATTAGAGAGAACGAGTTATAAAGAGAGTCACAGAATCAAAGAACAATACAGCACGGATACAGGCCCTTCAGCCCAACCAGTCCATGCCGACCACGGTGCCCACCCAGCTAGTCCCAATTTCCCGCGTTCGGCCCATATCCCTCCAAGCCCCGCCCCTCCATGTACCTATCCAAGTGCTTCTTAAATGATACTGTTGTACCTGCCTCACCCACTTCCTCTGGCAGCTCGTTCCATACACTCACCATCGCCTATGTGAGCAAGTTGCCCCTCAGATCCCTTTTAGACTTTCCCCTCTCGTCCTGAACCCATGCCCCTAGTTTTGGACTCCCCTACCCTGGAGGAAAGACTGTTGCTTTCCGCTTTACCTTTGCTCCTTGCAATTTTATCATAGAACATAGAACAATACAGCACAATACGGGCCCTTCGGCCCACCATGTTGTGCCGACCTTTAAACCTCGCCTAAGACTATCTAACCCCTTCCTCCCACATATCCCTCTATTTTAAATTCCTCCATATGCTTATCTAGACACCAAATTCCTCCATATGCTTATATACCCCTATAAGGTCACCCCTCATTCTCCTACACTCCAAGGTATAAAGACCCAGCCTGGCCAACCTCTCCCTATAACTCAGGCCCCTTAGTCCAGGCAACATCATCGTAAATCTTTTCTTCACTCTTTCCAGTTTAACCGCGTCTTTCCCACAAAAGGCTGACCAGAACTGTGCACAGTACTCGAAGTGTGGCCTCACCAACGACTTTTACAACTGTAACATAAAGTCCCAACTCCTGTACTCAGTGCCCTGACTGATGAAGGCCAGTGTGCTAAACGCCTTTTTCACCACCCTGTCTACCTGTGATGCTGCTTTGGACAAACTTGGACTGTTTTTTCTGGAGCCTCGAAGACTGATAGAAGTTCATAAAATTACAAGGGGCTAGGGTTTGAGTCTTTTTCCCAGGGAGAAGATGTCAAATACTAGAGGGCAGAGCTTTAAAGTGAGAGGGTGAAAGTTTAAAGGAGATGTGTGGGACAAGTTTTTTACGCAGAGAGCAGTGGGTGCCTGGAACTGAACTCCCACTGCTGAGTCCTGCTGTAATAACACGGCTGATGCCATGGTTCTGGGGAGGTGAATTCCAGGGGGTGTAATACCTTGGTGCCTGCAGTGGTTAAATTACCAGGGAGCTGGGTTCAAATCCCACCACAGCACAGGGGCAATAACTTAAAGAAAGCTACCCATTGGTAATGATGACCACCAAAGTACTAAGTTCACTAATCGGCTCACGGGAGGAAATCTGCTGTCTTTACACCGTCTGGTCTGGTCTGTGTGTGACACCAGACTCTACTGATGTGGTTGACTTTGAAATGGTCCAGCCAGTTGCTCAGTTCATGGGCAATTAGGGATGGGCAATAATTACCAGCCTGGTCACTCATACCCACACCCGGAAATCATTACTAATAGAATCCGGCTTCAGCTGTAAGCTTCAACTATATTGGTAAATTGGTTTATTATTGTCACATGTGCTGAGGTAGAAACATAGAAAACCTACAGCACAATACAGGCACTTCGGCCCACAAAGTTGTGCCGAACATGTCCCTACCTTAGAAATTACTAGGCTTACCCATAGGGTCGTGGCTGATCCGACATTCCTTGTCCACTTTCCTGCCTCTCCCCATAACCCTTGACTTCATC
Source organism: Pristis pectinata (assembly GCF_009764475.1). Classification (NCBI taxonomy): domain Eukaryota; kingdom Metazoa; phylum Chordata; class Chondrichthyes; order Rhinopristiformes; family Pristidae; genus Pristis; species Pristis pectinata. The sequence goes on along the minus strand of NC_067419.1, from coordinate 49,519,215 downwards.
ATTGATTAGAATTAGCTCAGCCTTAAAAGTACCCAGGGACTCTAACTCCAAAACTCCCTGTGACAAGGAGTTCCAACCTCACAACCTTTGAGGAAAGATATTCTTCCTCATCCCAGTCTTAAGTGGAGCCCCCTATTCTGAGACCATGCCTTTACGTCCTAAGCTCTCCCCTGAGAGGGACATCCTCCAGCGTTTACCCTGTCCACCCCCCAGGAACCTTACATGTTTCAATAACATCTTTCATTCTTCAAACTTCAAAGTGTTGAATCCCAACCCGTTCCACCTTGTAGAACAATCCCTCCACGTTCCTGGTGAACCTTCTCAGAACTTCCTCCAATGAAGTAATATCTTTATTGTCATTTCAGAAACTGTCACACTGTTGACTGGTTTACTAACCATTCTGTGCAAGAATGAATCCTCTGCTGTTCACTGTTCAGGAATTTGTGCTCATTCAATCACTGATCAGAATACAAAGCCTTTCTAAATTTATACTTTTGCGGGTATTTTTGTTTGCGTAGATCAGTGGTGTATAATCACTGAGAAACCATTGACCACACATGTGGCTAAGGTGATGCTGATTAAATTAGTGCCCTTATTTGAGTTGAACTTGCCTCTCACATGATCTGGTGAATGCCCAGTGGGAGGATTTATTGTACTGTTGCCCACTACCCTGTCACCAAGGATGTAAAACCCTGGCGGAGGTAAATAGCACTCACACTCCCCAACTCCTCTTCTCCTTCCAACACTTCACAGAGAATCACAGATGAAGGTTAAAGTTCCTTTAGACACTGAGTGTGGGATTCAGACCAGCAGAAGAAAGGCATTGGGGTTAGCTTTCCCTGGGCAGAAATGTTGAATACTAGAGGGCAGAGCTTTAAGGTGAGAGGGGGGAGTTTAAAGGAGATGTGCGGGGCAAGATTTTTTATACAGAGCGTGGTGGAATGCTTTTAGGTAGGCACATGAATATGCAGGGAACAGAGGGACCATGTGCAGGCAGATGGGATTAGTTTAATTTGGCATCATGCTCAGCATGGACATGGTGGGCAGAAGGGCCTGTTCCTGTGCTGTACTGTTCTCTGTTATTTGTTGTTTGCCCTTTGTCTACCGGCTCTGCACTCTCTCTGTAACTGCAACAGCATAATCTGCACTCTCCTTTCCCTTCCACCACCTCAGTGTAATTATGAATGGAATGATCTGTCTGCACGGCACGCAAACAAAATCTCTTCACCGTGTCTCGGTCCGTGTGACAATGATAAACCAATCCCAATACCAGAGAGACGGGAAGGGAAAGGTTGGAGTTAAATGTTGTTACAGTCAGAAAACCTACCCATGGCACTTAGAGGAAGGAACTTGTGCTTACTCAGCACCTGCAGATCTGTCAGCATCCCCAGTGAATTGGTCACCTCTGACGTGTCGGCTCTGGAACAATGCAGGGAGCAGCCCCAGTGAGCACTGACTCAACACCAGTTCTACTCTCTTCTTGCAACAGCTCCATGGGATTGTTTAATCAATCCAGTAGGACATAGTGGAGCCATGTGACATCACGTCCGAACAATGGCACCCTCTCGCTCCCAGGATCATCCTCTCTGCTCCCTGGTTATGGCTTTCCACCCTTCCCGCATCGGACAGCGCTCCAGCTGAGGTCCAGTTGCCCTTTCCTGCAGGAACTGATCTCCTGGGATTATGGGGAAGGACATTTAAATCCAGGGTGCTGCTGGTATGTTCACACCGAGACCTGAGATGTGGATTTAATCCTCAGTATTGACCAGTCCTGTTGCAGGCCCCACACTGACTTACTCTCCAAAGGGAACAGGAAACCAGCAAGAGCAAAGGCCGCTGCTCGAGAAAGAAAGGACTGCAGATACTGGAATCGAGAGGAAAAACACGATGATGCTGGAGGAACTCAGTAGAAGGGTCCTGACCCGAAACGTTGACTGCCTGCTTTCCTCCACAGATGCTGTCTGGCCTGCTGAGTTCCTCCAGCATCGTCGTATTTTTCAAAGGACCCTGCTCCCCTGCCTCCCTCCAGTAACTCCCACTGTCACTGGCCAAGTCTAAACATGTTTGTTATAGCACAGAAGAAGGCCATTCAGTCCATTGCATCCATGGCAGCTGCCTGTACAGCAATCCCCTCAGTCCCATTCCCCCTTCCCTGCAGCCAATTCTCTCTCACAACCCATCAAACCCATTTTGGTGCTTTTGCCATTCACCCTGCCCATAGAAGACAGAGGGTAATGGTTGATGGGACTTATTCTGACTGGAGGTCTGTGACTAGTGGTGTTCTGCAGGGATCCATACTGGGACCTCTGCTGTTTGTGATGTATGTCAATGACCTGGATGAAAATGTACCTGGATGGGTTAGTAAGTTTGCAGATGATACGAAGATCAGTGGTGCTGTGGATAGTGTAGGAGACTGGCAAAGGGTCCAGCGGGATGTAGATCAGTTGCAGACCTGGGCAGAGAAATGGCAGATGGAGTTCAACCCGGCCAAATGTGAAGTGTTGCACCTTGGGAGATCAAATGTAAAGAGACAGCACACTGTTAATGGCAGGACCCTTAACAGTGTTGATGAACAGAGGGATCTTGGGGTCCAAGTCCATAGCTCCCTGAAAGTGGCTACACAGGTTGATGGGGCAGTAAAGAAGGCGTACAGCATGCTTGCCTTCATTAGTCGAGGCACTGTGTTCAAGAGTCAGGAAGTTATGCTGCAGCTTTATAAAACTTTAGTTTGGCTGCATCTGGAGTATTGCATTCAGTTCTGGTCGCCCCATTATAGGAAGGATGTGGAGGCTTTGGAGAGGGTGCAGGAGAGGTTCACCAGGATGCTGCCTGGATTAGAGAGCATGAGCTACAAGGAAAGGTTGGACAGACTTGGGTTGTTTTCTCTGGAGCGGCAGAGGCTGAGGGGAGACCTGATAGTTTACAAAATAAATAGAGTAGGGAAATGTAGGCAAAGAGAAGGGAATGTTGGATAGAGTCGGCATAGATGCGAGGGAAATGGTTAGATGTGGACATTGTGGAGGCAGAAGGGATTAGTTTCGTTGGGCATTTTATTACCAATGTAATTGGTTCAGCACAACATCGTAGGCCGAAGGGCCTGTTCCTGTGCTGTACTGTTCTACGTTCTACTGGTCTCCAACAACCCCCTCCCTGAGTATCTTCACCCTTTTGTAATCTGAGGATTATACTGTCCACCACATGGGATGCCATTCAGCCCATCAGGCCATGCTGGTTCCCAGCAGAATGATCCCATCAGTCCCGGTCCTTCTCCTTATTTCCCTGAATCTTATTCACTCTCTCACCACCTCTTGGTTCCCTTTGCCAATAAACCGCACACTGGGGGCAATTTACAGCGGACAGTCAACCCACTGACCTGCACATCTTTGGGATGTGGGAGGAAACCGGAGCACCCAAGGGAAACCCACAGGGTCACAGGGAGAATGTGCAAACTCCACACAGACAGCAACGGGGGTCGGGATCGAACCCGGGTCTCTGGTGCTGTGAACAGCACCTCTACCCGCTGCACATAGCTTCACCCTGACAATTCTTTTCCACAGATTTTGCATCTGGATAAACTAAAAACATTTAAAATTCTATCTCCTCTATGTGAAAATGCAGGTTACAAAACATTTCCATCATTCATCCAGCAATTGTTGATAATGTGCCAGTTATCTTAACCCAGCCAGGCCCTGCTCATTGTGCCGAGATACCTGGTCGTTCAGCTCCCTCTGCTGGACAAAGCGCAGGGTTTATAAATGAATTGTTGGGAGGAGATTCACCAGACCCGGCTGGCGTTACATCCTCAGTTGTTCCAAATCGTTAACGCAGGAGCATGGTCCGCAATCACAGGCTGACCAGCCAGGCAAGGTGCCGGACATTTAGGATAAATAAGGGCTGCTTATATCTTTCTGACATTTAATTCCAATTTACCTCCTGCTTGGATTGAACTCTTGGGCCCTGGATTAATGGTTGACTCTGGATTCATGCTTATTCTACAGTGACGCAGTGACTGGTTTACAAACCACTTCACACTGGCCATAAAGCACCTTGTGCTGTCCTGACGCTGAGGAAAGCACTGTACTGGAATGCATGTGTTGTTGCCCAACCTCTGATCTTGCCTAACTTGAGATTTTAGTCGAAGAGTCACAAAGCACAGAGGCAGACCTGCGGCCCCTCAAGGCATCCACTTACACTGACTCTGCACTGATCGCATTTTATTGTTCCCACATTCCTGTCCACTCCCTCCAGATTCTACAACCCACAGGCACATGATTTACAGTGGCCAACTACCCCTCCAACCTGTGCGTACTTGGGGTGTGGAAGGAAACTGAAGCACCCAGGTACTGAGGGACTGCCACACCTGCTCCTGTTACCCAGTAACCTTCTCAATGGCCACTGATCTGACCCCAGTTTACAGAGTTTGACTGACCAGCACATTTCAGGTCCAAGCTCACTTCGAAGATTCTGAAATAGCTGATGTTGTAGACAGTGTAGAAGGTTATGAAAATTACAGGGGAATCTTCATCAGCTGGGTCTGTGGGCTGAGAATTGGCAAATGGCTTTCAATCCGGATAAATGTGAGGTATTGCATTTTGGGAGATCAAACCAGGGTAGGACTCATACAGTGAATGGCAGGGCCCAGGGGAGTGTTATGGAACAGAGGGACCTAGGAGTGCAAGTGCATAGTTTGCTGAAAGCAGCTTCTCAGGTAGACAGGACGGTGAAGAAGGCGTTTGGCACGCTGGCCTTCATCAGTCAGGGCACTGAGTACAGGAGTTGTTCTGTTGCAGTTGTATAAGTCATTGATGAGGCCGCACTTGGAGCACTGTGGACAGTTTTGGTCCCCCTGTTACAGGAAAGGTGTTATTATACTAGAATAAGTGCAGAAAAGATTTCCCAGGATGTTGGCTGGACTTGGGGGCCTGAGTTACAAGGAGAGGTTGCGTAGACTAGGATTTTATTCCCTGGAATGTAGGAGATTGAGGGGTGTCCTGCTAGAGGTATATAAGATCATGAGGGGCATAGACAGGGTGAAAGCACACAGTCTTTTTCCCAAGGAGGGGGAGCTAAAGACAAGAGGGCAGAGGTTTAAGATCAGAGGTGAGAGATTTAAAAGGGACATCAGGGGCGGCTTCTTCACACAAAGGGTGGTGCATATTTGGAATGAGCTGCCAGAAATAGTGGTTGAGGTGGGCACATCAGCAACGTTTAAAAGCCATCGAGATAAGTATATGGATAGGAGAGGGCCAAATGTGGTCAGATGGGACTAGCTCGCTGGGCAACACAGTCGGCATGGATGAGTTGGGCCGAAGGGCCTGTTTCCGTACTGTGTGACTCTGTGACTCTCTTTGAACTCAGGTTGAAACTCCAGCACAGCGGGAGAGGCATCACTCTGGGAGGGGCGGAACTGGGGGGGGGGGTGTCACCCTGTGGGAAGAGCGGTACTGAGGGTCCTGGCCGGTCTGCCTGCCTGCCCGTCTTCCGTGCTTACGTGCGCGTGCGGGTATCTTTGGAGAGGGAGCATGCGGTCTCTGTGGGCACCTTGGCTGAGTTCCACGCTCAGTGGGCTCCTCAAGAGATAACGTGCATCGTGGACGGTTCCAATACGATTTTGATATGAAATATTGAGTGTTGCGGTACCAGACGTAGTGACGTATGTGTGCTCTCGTGGTGTCAGTTTACAATAATCTCTGAAGTTATGTAGTTGATTAGATGATCCTTTCTGTATTAGATGTGTACATTCGATATTTGTAGTCTTTTGTAGTGCTTTTAACTAATAAATGTTTTATACAAAAAAAAGAGCGGTACTAACGCAGAGTGTGAGAGGTTGCAGCCCCTCTTTGCATATCTGAAGGGCCTGCTGCTTAAGTTCTGGTTGCACTTCAGCCTGACGCTGTTGGTTTACGGGCACCCGGTGCGGCGTGGGGAGGGGCACATGGAGGATCTCCTGGTGGGTCTTCTGCTGGGCCTGGCCAAGCTGGCCATCCACGGGACGTGGCGGCGGGCGGCCGAGGGTCCCGGCAGGTTGGCCTGCCTGCCCGTCTTCCGTGATTACGTGCGCACGCGGGTGTCTTTGGAATGGGAGCATGCTGTCTCCGCAGCCACCCTGGCCGAGTTCTGCGCTCGGTGGGCCCCTCAGGGGATCCTGTGTGTCATGGATGGTTCTAATGTGATTCTGATCTGAAGTGTTGTGTGTTGTGGTGGGGGCGTAGTGTGGGGCGTGGGTATTAGTTTTGCTTAGTTTTTTTCTGTATTAGATGTACTGTATCGCTATTGGTTGGTTTTTGTAGTGCTTTTAGGGAATAAATGTTTTGTACAAACAAAAGACCGGTACTGAGTGCGCTCTCCCGTTGAACTGAAGATGTAATTGTATAAATCCAAAGGTGCAGCTGTGGAGAATGTTGGGTGGTGGGGAAGTGTGGGTTTCATCTTGAGCGGTGGGCTGGAGCAGTTTTCTTCTTGCAAGGACTCTGTTTATGCCAGGTGTTGGAGTCTGTGTTGCGGGCGCTGTGGGAGGGACGGCGCTGGAGTTTCATCACACAGACTGTCTGCCTATCTGGAGAAGACTCCCACCTCTCCTTTCTCTGCACTGCTCCTTTATGGGACTAATTACTGGTGTGCCCTGCTGGTCGTGTCGCTATTTATTGCACCAGCAGTGTTTCTGTGATTTTTGACTGCGTAGTGCTCTAAGATGGCAGGGCCTCGTCCTACACAGCAGTTGCAGCTCCTGGAGGTGTAGCTCCTGTGAAGATGTCACCTTTCAGTCTGGTGTCTTTGTGAATTGCTGTGCATAGTTCTGTGCCTCCGTCAGTTGGTCTGGACGGTGGTTTCCAGGCCATGTCCGAGACTGTGGGGGGTGGCGAGGCGAGTGTTGTGGCGTTTATCTAGCTGTTCGGTAGAATTGTGTTCTTTTGTGGTCTGTGCTGGAAGTTACTTTGTAGTGCGTGTGTAGTATGCAATATAGCCGTACTATTTGTTGATTAACAACTGTGCATCCGTCCGTCGGTCTGGATGGTGGTTTCCAGACCATGTCCGAGACTGTCGGGGCGGGGTGGGGGGATGGGGGGGGGGCGCGAGTGTTGTTGCGTTTACCAAGATGTTTGGTAGAATTGTGTTCTTTTTGTGGTTTGTGCTGGAGGTTACCTTGTAGTGCATGTGTAATATGTATTATAGCCTACTGTTTGTTGTTTAACAACTGTGCCTCTGTCATTCGGTCTGGATGGTGGGTTACAAGCCGCGTCAGTGACTGTTGGGGGGCGCGGGCGTGGTGAGTGTTGTTGCGTTGCCTGGATGTTCGGTAGATTTGTGTTCTTTTGTTGTCTGTGATGGTAGTGGATTGTAGTGTGTGTGTCATGGGTAATAAAGACACATGCTTATAAAAAAGGGGCAATACTGAGGGAGGGTCACACTGTGGGAGGGGCGGTATTGAGGGAGGGTCACACTGTTGGTTTCCATTTAATATAAAGCATAGAAACGGGCCATTCAGCCCAACCAGTCCATGCTGGCACTTAATCTAAATGTGTCAATATGATACTCTGTTCCCTCTCCCTCATCTGCTTGTCCAGCCTACCTTAAAATGCATCTAAATGACTTGCCTCAAACCCTCCCCGTAGGAGTGAGCTCCACATTCTCACCACACTCTGTGTAAAGAAGTTTTCACTGAATGCCCAGTTGGATTTCTCAGTGACTGTCCTACAGACATCCCGTGGCCTACTCTTCACCACAGGTGCAAATACTCTCTCTGCACCCACTCTGTAAAAGCCTTCCATCACTTTAGAGACATCCACAAGGTGAGGCTTCTTTTCTTGAGAAGAGAGACCCAATCTGTACATCACCTCCTGATATACACATCCTCACACCGTCTCTGCTTCTCTCTCCGCAGATGGTGCCTGACCTGCTGAGTGTCTCCAGCATGAGTGGTGAGGCTGGAATGAGACTGGAACAGTTGTAATTCAACAGCAGAGTTACATCTTCCTCAGCCTCTGCTCACTGACCAGCGGGTCACTCATGCCTCTGATTTCACCTCCTGTCTGAATGTGGAATCATTAATGAATTGCAGAAACAACAGTTTTTGTCTTGGCAAGCCTGGGTTAATTAAGCAGCAACAGTGAGAAGGCAATAGCAGGGAGTAGCAGGCAATGTCGGAGAAGAGGATTTAAAGCAACATTCAGGAGAGTGTGGAGAGAGTGAGTTTAACTCTCAGGACAACAGGTGAACACAGTCAGCCTGAGCAGGTGCCAAAAATCACAGAGCACGGCAGATGCTGCAAGTAATTTAAATCAGGAATGCTGTAGAACTCCTCTTCCTGACTGCCTCTGCTTAATTCACCCATACTTGCCAAGGTAGAAAGTGCTTTTGCTGCAAGTCATTAATGTTTAAACATTCAGTTGGGGGGAAGGAAGCTGAAATCACAGTGTGCCCAGGGTCTGTGAAGTCTGCAGAGATGCCCACTGCTGTTATATAACAACTGTCTCGAACTCTCTTCTGCACCGTAGTTAATTCGATCTTCCCTGCAGGTGTTAGAAGGAATCTGCTCACCTCATTTAGCACCACAATTGGAGCCCCTGCTTATTATGTTAAACCTGAGCTTTATAAATGTGATGATGACATTTTAGTTTCATTTTTACTTGATTCACTTTCTGTATAAAACATTGAACATGGAACACAGAACAGTACAGCACAGGAACAGGCCCTTCAGCCCACAATGTCTGTGCCAAACATGATGCCAAATTAAACTGATCCCTTCTGCCTGCACGTGGTCTGAATCCCAACACTCCCTGCCTGTTCATGTACCGGTGTAACTGCCTCGCAAACATTGCTGTTGTATCTGCTGCCACCACCTCTCCAGCAGCATGTTCCAGGCATCCACTGTGTGTCAAAAAAGTCACCTTTAAACTTTCCCCCTCTCACCTTAAATGCACGTATTTGACATCTCTACTCTGGGAAAAAGTCTACCCTATCTGCTCCTCTCAGAATTTTATAAACCTCTATCAGGTCTCCCCTCAGCCTCCTACGCTCCAGAGAAAACAACCCTAGTTTGTCCACCTCTCCAATCCAGGCAGCGTCCTGGTGAACCTCTATAAACATGAGAACATAAGAAACTGAAGCAGGAGACCATTCAGACCCTCGGACCTGCTCCTCATTCAAAAAATTGTGTCTCACCACCTCAGCTCCATTTTCCTGCACTAACCCCACGTCCATTTATTCCATTATTATCCAAGTCTTGAATATATTCATTGTCTGAGTGTCCACAGCCTTCTTGGGGAGACAATTCCAAAGATTCACCTCCTCTGATGAAGACATTTCTTCTCAGCTCAGTCCTTGATGGCCGACCATTATTCAAAGACCGCGGCCCCTGGTTTCAGCTCGGGAAATGTCCTCACACAGTCTCTGCTTCCCGCTCCACGGATGGTGCCTGACCTGCTGGGTGTTTCCAGCTTGGAGCGTGGGGTGGGAATGAGATCACCTCACATTCTTCTAAACCTGAGGTAGTACCGGCCCGGTCTGCTCAACCTTTCCCAACAGGAAAATACACCCATCTCAGGAATCTTCACTTCTTTCCCTTGGTGGGGAGACCAGATCTGTGATAATATTCTAGACGCAGTCTCCCCAGGGCCATGTATGATCCTGAGGGGTCTTGGTAGGGGTGGCTGAGGAGAGAATATTTCCCCCCTTTGGGAGAATCTAGAACCAGGGGTCACTGTTTAACAGTTAAAGGTGGTCCATTTAATGCAGACATTGATCCTTTTGTTTATCTTTGAGAAAGTTGTGTGCCTTTGGAACCCTCTTCCCCAAGGAGCAGAGGATGCAGAGCCTTTGAATACTTTTAAGGTAGAGGGAGACAGATTCTTGGTAATCAAGGGATAACAGATCACCAGGAGCACATGTGGGCAGTTGTGTGCGAGGCAACTGTGGAAGAGGTCTGCAGTTGACAGAACATTCACTCTTGTGTTGGGGACCCGAGGTTGAGCAGTAGACAGTGTGAGGTGATGGAGAGGGAGAAAGTACCCAGACATTGATGGAGGGGTAGCAATGAGGGAACGAAGCAGTGTTGGACACCCCGCACTGAAGGAACACCTCACTGTTGTATGTCTGCTGCTGAGGGAGGGGAGTGTAGTGATGAGGCAGCGCTGCTTTATCTGAGTGACACAGTGTGGGGGGGCAGTACTGGGGGAGGGTCACACTGTGGGAGGGGCGGTACTGATGCAGCCCCTCTTCGAGCATCTGTGGGGGCTGCTGCTGAAGTTCTGGTTGCACTTCAGCCCGGCGCTGTGGGTTTATGGGCACCCGGTGCGGCGCGGGGAGGGGCGCGCGGCGGATCTCCTCGTGGGTCTCCTGCTGGGCCTGGCCAAGCTGGCCATCCACGGGATGCGGCGGCGGGCGGCCGAGGGTACCGGCAGGTCGGCCTGCCTACCCGTCTTCTGCGCTTACGTGCGCGCGCGGGTGCGTTTAGAGAGGGAGCACGCGGTTTCCGCGGGCATCCTGGCTGAGTTCCGCGCTCGGTGGGCCCCTCAGGGGATCGCGTGTCGTGGACGGTATGAAAGCGATTCTTATTTGAAGTGTCGCGTGTCGCGTTGATGGGTGTAGCGTCGCGTGTGTGTTTCGTTAGTATTAGTTTGCATTCTCTACCGTAGTATGTCGTTGCGTAGTTTCTTCTTTTCTGTATTAGATGTAGTATATTGACACTGGTTGTCCTTTTGTAGTGCTTTTAGTGAATAAACGTTTATATATATATAAAAAAAGGGGGGTACTGAGGGAGGGTCGCACTGTGGGAGGGGTGGTACTGAGGGAGGGTCACACTGTGCGAGGGGCAGGAGGAGATGTAAGGATCCCTCAAGTTATTGACCCACCCTGGAGGTTCCTGATCTGCTGACACACCTTGCAGGAAGTCACTAGGCCAAAGGATTCAGTTTGTGCACAGAGGCATAGCTGGTAGATCCGCCCGCAGAGGCTTCATCTGGGTGCTTTGGGTCATCCCAGACACGTGCAGATTGGTAGGTTAATTGGTGCCTGTAAGTTGCCCCTCGTGCGAAGGTGAGTGGTAGACTCTGGGAGTTGGTGGGAATGTGAGAGGAAAACTGGGTTTTGTGTAGGTGGGCACGATGGTCGGTGCAGAAACGATGGGCCGAAGGGCCGGTTTCCATGACTGGCGCCCCAGCCACCAATCGAAGCATCCCTTCACCATCAGTACAACATCTTTGCAATGTGCACCCTCTACATTTACTCACTCAGGCTACTTCGAAGCATCTGCCAAACATCGGATGTCTCCGAGGTCAAGGACAACAGGTTCAGGGAACACCACCATCTGCAGATTCCCCCCCAAGGCACACACTAACCTGGTGGAATTATATCACTGGCCCTTCAATGTCACTGGGCCTAAATCTCTCCCCAGCCTCTCAAGGGGAGCACCTTCACCGGAAGGACTGCAGCGGTTCAAGAAGACGGCTTATCCCCACTTTGTCGGGGTCTATCTTTATCAGCAGAGCCTAGATCCATTCCCATTTCGCCCATCACTTCTGTCTCAGTGTCCTGGAATATTTAATCGCACCCTCTGCCATTTTGCAAACACACCTGTGTGATCAGCAGTTCCTAGGTCCCAGGAATGAATTAACAAAAAGGCAGCTTCAGACACCAAAGCGTTAGACAATTTGGGAATTTTTAAGCCAGATAAGAGAGGTGGTCTCCTGGATACACAGGGTCCGCTGTGACCTCAAGGGTTAATCCCAGACAGTGTGTGAGCAGTGGGTTCACCGGGTGGTACAGGGTGCTGAGATGAGCAGTGGTTACCAGAGTCTGTCAGCAAGGGCAGAGTGTACAGACAGAAGTCTGTGCACAGCCTCCAATTAAGCCTGAGCTGGGAAGACAAGGCTCTTTATCTGGATGCACACAGAATTCGCAACCAAGTCAATGACACAAATAGAAAGGTGAGTGCAATCTACCAGCCGTCACACAGATGTGGTTGCAAAGTGGCAAAGGGTGCTAATAATTGCGTGTAATTCTGGTCACCTCACTATAGGAAGGATGTTGAGGCTTTAGAGAGGGTGCAGAGGAGGTTTACTAGGATGCTGCCTGGATTAGAGGGCATGTGCTGTCAGGAGAGGCTGGACAAACTTGGGCTCTTTTCTCTGGAGCGGTGGAGGCTGAGGGGTGATCTGTTGGAAGTGTATAAAATTATGAGGGGCATAGATAGGGTGGACAAGCAATATCTTTTTCCCATTATTGAGCGATCCAATACCAGAGGGCATGCGTTTAAGGTGAGAGGGGGTAGGTTCAGAACAGACGTGAGGGGTACGTTTTTTACTGAGAGAGTGGTGGATGCCTGGAATGTGTTGCCTGATAGGGTGGTGGAGGCAAATTCATTGGGGGCTTTTAAGAGGGGCTTGGATGGGCACATGAATGAGAGGAAAATGAGGGATATGGGCATTCTGTAGGTAGGAGGGATTAGCTATGTCAGCACAACAGCGTGGGCCGAAGGGCCTGTTCTGTTCTATTAAATATTCCAGGACACTGAGATAGAAATGATGGGCGAAATGGGAAAGGAGGAGGGGGGGGGGGGCCTGATGGAGATACGGGTGGCAGAGAGAGAGAAGATCTTAGCTCAGAACCTCAAGAATTAGAATCAGTTCCGCTGATGCTGAGAAGTAACGGGGGCAGGAAACGGGGGTGGGATTTGTCCTCAGGCCCCTACATGGTTAATGCAGGGCAGACTATACATCAGGAAATAGAGTCAAATGTAACAGAGATAGAACAGTAACCACAGAGGGCTTTTCACATAGACTGGGTAAAAGAGTTAATTAATGAGCTTGTAATTGAAGGGTTTTAGGGATCTTAATATGATAGAATTTTACATCAAAATTGAAAGTGATTTAATTCGATCTGAAACTGGCATTTTGTATCAGAATAAAGCAAACAATGAATGTTTGAGTTGGCAATGAGTTTGGAAAACTGCATTAAAAGGTATCTGCCTGAATGGAAGAAGTGGAAAAAACCTCCCAAGATCTGAGCTACAGCATGAACAAGGAACTGAGATAAACCACTGTTAGTTAAAACACATGGAGACATTAATAGCACTGAAAGCCCCCAGGACCTGATGAGCCACATCCGAAGGTGGTGACAGAGGATACAGTGGATGCACTGATGTTATCTTCCAAAACTGCACAGATCTTAGAGTGGTTCCCACAGACTGGAAGGTTGTAAATGTGATACTTAAGGAAGGAGAGGCAGCAACAATGGGGAACTGCAGACCAGTTTTCCAGGGAAATCCTGTTTGACAAATCTGTTGTAATTGTTGAAGTAACCAGCAGACTGGATATGGGGGAACCAGTGGATGTGGCGTATTTGTCTTTTAGAAGGTTTCTGATGAGAAATTTAGAGCGTACGGTATTGGGGATAATGTACTGGTGTGGATTGAAGATGGGTTAATGGACAGAAAACAGAGAGTGGGAACAAATGGGATGTTCAGGTTACAAGGCTGTGACTTGTGGGGTGCTGCAGATCAAGAGATGTGGGGTCAGTGCATGTAGCTGGCACCATTTACATAATACCCTGCCTTACCGTTTTTCTTGCAGAAGTGGAAAACCTGACATTTATCCTTGCAAAGGAGACAGTGCAGAGAAGCTTGATTCCTGGGATGAAGGGTTGACCCATGAAGGGGGGTTGAGTGGGTTGGACACATGCTCATTGGAGTCTAGAAGAGCGAGAGGTGATTTTATTGAAGGCGACAGGATTCGGAGGGGTGTGACAGGTGGGTGCTGAGAGGATCTGCATCTACTGGACGTATTAGAACCGGGGGACATAGTTTCAGAACAACAGGTTGCTCATTTGCAATAAAGCTGAAAGGAATTTCTTCTGTCAGAGGGTTGAGAATCTCTGAAATTCTCTGTTCCTCGAGAGCTGTGGAGACAGAATCATTGAACGTAGGCAAGGAAAAGATTAATGTGCACTTAAACACCAAGGGAGATGAGGAGTGTGGGGACAGAGCAGAGATGGTGCTGAGGCCAGAGCTGGATCAGCAGTGATTTGTTGAATGGTGCAGTCAGCTGGGATGAGCCCATCAGCCCGTTTCTGCTCCTGTTTCTTGAGATATAAATCTCATTTGGAAATGAAAAGCCCGCATAAATAATGGTGAGCATGAAACCACCAGGCTGTTGTTAAAACCCCGTCTGATTCACTACCGTCCCTCTGGAGGGGAAGTTTTACTCCCCTTACCTGCTTTGGCCTGTGTGTGACTTTGGATGTTCCCACAGAATCCAGGAATGGGAAGTAATTCCTCACCGCAGCCATTTCCCACTTCTCTGTTTTTTAAAAATTAAAACATTGCTCAACACTATCTCAACTTGAGCTCGGTGAATATACAAAGGCCAGGAGGGGAGCTGAGCCGAAAGCTCTTGACAGGCTGCATGAATGCATCATTGAAACACAGATTAGAACGCACAATTTCTGTTCTTTATGAAAATAAATCGAGGATTATCAACCGTCATTGACCAGACATCCAGAGTGTGGGCGCTGGCCAACTAACTCCACTCTTGTGAGTTTAATCAATTTTTAATCAATCTGTTTGTTTCATCCGCTTTACACCTACAAAGTGGATTAGTGACATTTTAATGTCCTGTCCATTTTTATTGATATCATTACCGAGGATATCTCTGCACTTACTGCCAGTTTACGTTTTTCACTTGTTTCTCTTGCTTTGTGCACAGCACCGGGAGTTCCTGAGAGCAGTGGATTGTTTGGAGTTGAGCAAAATGAGGATGATCTCACCGAAGCCTATAAGAGGCTGCAGGGAAGGGGAAACAAAAACTAGAGGGCATAGGTTTAAGGGGAAAGATTGAACTGGGATGTGAGGGGGATCTTCTCACCACAGAGGGTGGTGTGTGTATGGAACGAGCTGCCAGAGGAAGTGGTTGAGGTGGACACAATAACAACATTTGGATATGGATGGGAAATGTTTAGAGGGATCTGGGCCAAAACACTTAGATGGGCACCTTGGTCAGCTATTTAATTGTCCTCCACCATTCATGTGTTCGAATTGCATAGCCTTGCCCCATTTGTTATTTGTGAGAACACTTAGCTCTATTATAAGCAGTTACCTTGTTTAGCACAGATGTAGACTAACCCATTAAGCTCTCCTGTCTTGCTATACCAATGAATGGAGGGTGTCGTCAGTGTATAGATGGGGTGTGGTGGTCATTGCCACCAAGGCTGTTGTGGACTGATGCACCGGTCACAGGGAGACTGGTGAGGAATGAGGTTGGTAGGTGTATCCCTGGCGTTGGTTACTCACTGCCTGCTGCAGACCCAGTCTGGCCGCCCAGTCCTTCAGCACTCGGCCGGCTCAGTCAGTGGTGGTGCTATCAGACCTCTCAGTGATGGACACTGTAGTCCCCCTGCTCCTCCCACTGGTTCCTCCACCTGTTGTTGAACATGGAGGAGCTCTGATTCACTGGCTGAGGGAGAACGGAAGGTAGTCAGGAAGACCTTTCCTGTTTGACCCAGTGTAATGCTGAGGACTCCCAGGGCGAGGTCAGTGTTCCGTCCCCTCTGGAGGGTCTGCCCTGCTGGTGAGACAGGATACCCCAGGTATGTGACGGAGGAGTGTGACACGCTGTCTGTTCGGTCTGATTCTGTGAGTCTGCTGGGCTGGTCTGTGGGAAACATCTCCCAAACACGACTCCAGTTTCCGGCTGGTTGTGCAGAGAGTTTTGCAAAATTGACAGGATGAAACAGGACAATTCATGGATAATTCATGTTTCCAGAGGGTGGAAGGTGAGACTAGATATTCTTGGGAGAGTAAGGACCTGACAACATCATAGCATGCAGAGAGTTCCAGCAGCTGATGAGATGAGGCAGGCAGAGTGGACAGTGGTGCAGCTGTGTTGGAGAAAGCTCCAGTAAATCAGGGAGGAATCCTATCAGACTGAAAGGACTGTTGAACCTAAGCTGACCCTTGGTTACCAGAGCTGCAGTCTCTGTTCAACAATCATGTGAATATACGACTGGGTAACACTGAGTGACGGAAGCAATCCAATGTCTCCCTCTGCTACCTGTCCCTTCAGATCATCCCTGGCTGTCGATAATTAAAGTGATCTGCCAAACAGCCCTGAATAATGTCTCAACAAGACTGAGGTGATTACTCTGCACTGCAGGGGGCAGCACTGCCTCAGAGTATCTGGTTTTGCTGAGAATGAAAATTCAGTCTTTCACAGCTAAACATAAACAAATTGGAGCTCCTCAAATATTGGAGTGTGCAATGAGATATTCACGTAAAACAAACTATGTTGCCTACAGCACAGTTTACAGCCCGAGAGAGCTTGCTTGTAACAGACCCCTCCAGCCGTGGGTGCATTGATAAAGCAGCCTCCCCCATCCCAGGGTGGACCAAGGAGATCACAATGTGATCACACCGTGACTGCACAGGAGACCAAGGAGGATGTTGCCGGGACTGGAGAGTTGTAGCCACTGGAAAAAGTTGGATAGGCAGGGGTTGTTTTCTTTGGAACAGTGGAGGCTGAGGGAAGGTGTATGAAATTATGAGGGGCCTGAAGAGGGGAGGTGGGGTGGATCTGTTCCCCACCGGAGAGGAGACAGGCACCTGGAGAGGGGAGGTAGGGTGGATCTGTTCCCCACCGGAGAGGGGATGAGCGCCTGGAGAGGGGAGGTGGGGTGGATCTGTTCCCCACCGGAGAGGGGACAGGCACCTGGAGAGGCAGGCCGAGGTTTACTGTGACACAGTAGAAGAACATGAGGAGAAATGCTATCACTCATTAGGCAGCACCAGATGAAACAGTCACGACTGGTGCTGGAGGGTGGGGGCATTCTCTTTCAACCAGCACAGACACTGTGGGCTGAATGGCCTTATCCTCTGTGGTAAACAACACACTGCTGATTGGCACTGAGCCAGGATCGACCACTGGAGCGGTGAATGTTGGAGCTGCTTGGGGCATTCAGGCTGGAGGGGGTTGCAGACGGGGAGTGAAACTGGAGGGATGGAAACAAGAGGCTTGGCTGGATTGGGAGCCAGTGAGCCGGCAAACACACCGGCGATGATTTTAGAGGAGCTCATGTTTCCGGAGGGTGGAAGGTGAGAGACGACATTCTTGGGAGAGAGGACCTGACGACACCGTAGCAATGCAGAGAGTTCCAGCAGCTGATGAGCTGAGCCGGGGTCAGAGTCGGCAGTGGGGCAGTGGGTTGACACTCCCAATTTCAGATCGAGGTCAAGAAAGGCAGTGATGTTGGAACTGTGTGTCCAGCCTCAGTAAGGCCAGGGGAGAGGGTGGAGAGTGGAGTTTGCCCAGTTCCTAATCCCTGCATTTCCCTCATTGACCACCACCTCTCTCTCCTCCGTAGAAGCCACCTCTGTGCCTGAGCTTTGGGCAACCTGTGGCACATCTCCTGCTTTCACACCAGCTATTGACATCTGGGAAAGTATTTATTCTCCATAGGTGCGGGCTGTTGGTGACATCAGTGGGGTCAGTAAACCCCAGCTCGAATGTCAGCACACAGACCTTGACAGTAATTGGCTCCACACTTTCCACTTCCCTAACTCAATTGTGGAAACAAACCAAGAGGAACGGTTCGTTAGCAACAAATTAATTCAAGGTAATTGAGTTTTGAAGATGATCAAAGTTCTAATTTCATTGCCAAACACTTCAGTGTGTTGGTGAATTATTTTACTCTGTGCTCTATTTATTAAGGTTGGATTTTCATTCTTATGACAACAAATTCCACAACATATAAGTCAGTGATAGTAAACCGGTTTCTGATTCTGAATGCAGAACTGAAGTTAAAGAAATAAGGCAAGTGAGGGGTTATAGTTAAATTCTGCCTTCCCACCATTGCTGGCTGTGACATCAGCTACCTTGGTCCCAACTCTGCAAAATTTCTCCCTAAACTCCTGACTTTTCACCTCAAAGGCCGGTCTTTAAACTGACCTTCCTAACCAGGGTTTTGGTTACTTCTCCAGATGAAGGGTCTCGACCCGAAACCTTGACTGTCCATTTCTCTCCATAGATACTGCCCGACCCACTGAGTTCCTCCAGCAGTTTGTTTGTTTGTTGCTTCAGATTCCAGCCTCTGCAGTCTCTGGTGTCCCTGTTTCGATGACTTCTCCTGATCTCCTCTTTAGAAAGGGAGGAAGGAGGGGATATTTTGATACCAGTTAGAGTCCTGGATGTGGTCTGAGACAGCATTGTTCAGGAGGTAGTGACAGGATTGAGGAGGACAGAGACACATTGGTGAAAAGGGCAGACACACAGCAGGGTACATTTAATACGGGGAAGTAACTAAAATGGTTCACTTTGGTATGAGAAATGAGGAGAGATACTATCAGTGAATGTTAAAATTGGTGCAGTGCAGACACCGGGGCGGGGGGGGGGGGGTGTGGGGGCTGGGGGGTATGTATGCCAGTCTCTGGGGCTGGAAGGGCAAACTGAGAAGGTTGTTATAGCACGGGGTATCTTGGCTTCAGTGGCAGAGTACAAAGGTGAGGAAGTTGCTGCTAAATCTTTACAAACCACTGCTCAGACCCCTGTTGGAGAATTGCATCCCATTCTGTTTTAGGAAGGATGTCAAGGGCTAGGAGAAGGTGTGGGAGACACCACAGCGGAGCAGCAGGTAGAGCCACTGCCTCATAGCTCCGGTGACCCAGGTTCGATCCTAACCTCTGGTGCTGTCTGTGTGGAGTTTGCACGGTCTCCCTGTAACCGTGGGGGTTTCCCCCGGGTGTTCCGGTTTCCTCCCACATCCCAGCGATGTGCAGGTCGGTGGGTTAATTGGCTGCTGGTAATTGTTCCCAGTGTGTGGGTGAGTAGCATAAAGAATCCAAGGGAAGTTAATGAGCATGTGAGGGAGAATAAGGTACAGGGAGATGAGGGAATGGGACTGGTGGGAATACTCTGTTGAGAGCCAGCATGGATCAATGGGCCGAAGGGTCTCTTTCTGCCTGAGGGGATTTATTTAGAATGAATGCAGGCATTATTTCTGTGGAGGGAAATAATGCCTGCACAGTACAGCACAGGAACAGGCCCTTCGCCCAAGATATCTGTGCTGACCATGCTGCTGAATTAAACCAATCCCATCTGCCTGCACATGGTCCGTATCCCTCCACTCCCGGCCTGTTCCTGTGCCTGTCTACATACCTCTTAAACATTGCTGTTGTATCTGCCTCCACCCCCACCCCTGGCAGCCCGTTCCAGGCACCCACCACTCTCTATGTAAAAAAAACTTGTCCCGCACATCTCCTTTAAATTCCCCCTCTCACCTTAAAGCTCTGCCCTCTGGTGTTTAACATTTCCACCCTGGGAAAAGGACTTTGACCCTCTACCCTATCTGTGCCTCTTATAATCTTATAAACTTCGATCAGGTCTCCCCTCAGCCTCCAAGGCTCCAGAGAAAACAACCCGTTTGTCCAACCTCTCCTTAAAGCTAATACTCTCTAATCCAGGCAGCATCCCGGTGAACCTCTCCTGCACCATCTCCAAAACCTCCCCGTCCTTCCTGTAATGGGGTGACCAGAAATGCACACAATACTCCAAATGTGGTCTAACCAGAGTTTTATACAGAGAACAGTGAAGCTGGCGTTGACCAGGAAGAGTTAAGGGAAGTTTTGATGGATGTGTTTGGAACTTTTGTGAGAAGAAAGGTTTTCTGGGGCAGGAAGGTGGGTGAGCAGAGGGACACGAGTGAAGAAGGTCAGGGGAAGGACCAGGGAGACACTGCACTCACAGGTGGTTTTCTCAGAAGGTGTGGGGAGCAGATTCAGCCATCAGCAGGGAAATGGATAGATGCAGGCAGGTGTTCAGGGCTACGGGACACCAACTTGGTCGCTCTTTCAAAGAGGGTTTGGGGGTTCAGTAAGGGCGGGGATGTGGAGAAAGTGTGGGTGGTAAATGTGCAGGGTGTGTGAGGGAGGGGGAGAGGGAGAATGAAGGGGGTGTGGAGGTGGAGGGATGAGTAAGGGGAGGTGTGTGGGGTTGGTGGGGGAGGTGCAGGGTGGGGAGGGGTAGATACGGGTGTGTGGGGTTGGAGGGGGAAGGAAGGGGTTGGTAGAGGGGGTAGTGTGAGGGGTTGGTGGGGAGGGGGTGGGTGGGGAGCGGTGGGTAGGGGGGTGTGTGGGGTTGGAGGGGGAAGGAAGGGGTTGGTGGGGTAGTGTGTGGGGTTGGAGGGGGAAGGAAGGGGTGGTTATGGGGGAGTGTGTGGGGTTTTTAGGGGAGGTGAGAGTGGGGAGGGGTGGGTAGAGTGTGTGGGGTTGGTAGGGGAGGGGGAGGGTTGGGGGGTAGTATGTGGGGGTTTGGTGAGATCTCTGTAACATCACCCTCAGGGGAATCCGTCCCTCACTGACTGGGGCTGTGAGTTGGACACATCTCCGGTACCTTAATCACAGTTTCGGAAGGATTCAAATTAGCCGAGTGGTGTCAGGGAAATGATATTTGGCTGGAAGAGGGAGACAGTCTCGTGGTCACTGTGGGGAGGCTGTTATCTTTAGCTGTTCGGCTCTCGCAGGTTAATTGGCAGGACGATGAGGTTCAGTTTAGCTGCTTGTTCCATTACTTTGACAAACAGACATTTGCCAAATCTCCTTCAGCTTCCTGGCGGTTTGGCAAACAGAGAGAAATAATTCTCCTGGTTTGGGGAGACCTGTGACAGATGAGAGCAGCTGGGATTGAATACCGGACCTCGCTAACACTGCGTCTGTCACGTAGCAACAGCGGGGAGAGGCTTACTCTCCCTTAACACCTTCCCCACATCCCGAAATACCTTACAGCCAATGAGGCTCCTCCTGAGAAGAGTGCAATGTGGGACGTGCAGCAGTCAATTGGTGCACAGCAAGATCCCACGAGCAGCAATGGTCAAAGATAAAGATATGCCTCAGACACAAGTTCCTCTGCACATCCCCTGCACAAGCACCCGGCACAAGCAACAACAGCTGGAGGAACTTAGTGGGTCGAGCAGCATCTGTGGAGGCAGAGGGGTGGTGAACGATTCAGGTCGAGACCCTGCATCAGAAAGCCTCGGCCTTGGTTTGAGTGCCCATCTGAAAGTTGCCACTTTCATCAGTGTGACCTTCCCTCAGTACTGCCCCTCCCACAATGACCCTCCCATCAGCTGCAGCAGCCACCTCCAGGCACTGGT
Organism: Pristis pectinata; assembly: GCF_009764475.1. Classification (NCBI taxonomy): domain Eukaryota; kingdom Metazoa; phylum Chordata; class Chondrichthyes; order Rhinopristiformes; family Pristidae; genus Pristis; species Pristis pectinata. The sequence continues at coordinate 49,498,083 of NC_067419.1, read as the reverse complement.
ACAATCCCCCCAACCGTGTCTCTGCAAAATCCTCTGCACTGTGGCCTCCATGTGCAGTGTCCGCTGGGCCATGCCGTTCCCATGCTCAGTGTCCGCTGGGCCACGCCATTCCCATGCTCAGTGTCAGGATCCCCAAACGGGCAATCTGTTGTGGGTTGTGTTAGGGGGAGGAGGTTACCAGGCAGACTGAGGAAAACATTCGAGGATGTGCTCAAAGTCTCCTTGAAGCAATTCAGAATGCCCACTGATCCCTGGGAATCGAGGATCCTTGGCTACTCGGGGGAGAATCAGCTCCTGGGGTGGTGAGGCCTTTGTCTGCACGGCGGGATGCTTAGAAACCTCGCAGAAGCAGTGGAAGGAGCAGGCCACCTTACAAAGCAGCAGCCACCTCGTCAGCCACATCTGTGGAGGTGTGTGGTGTCACACCAGCTTCAGTGTGGGGTGACACAACGTCAGCCTTGATCCCTTCCCCTGAGGAAGGAGAAGCTCTCTGATTACTGGGCCTTGAACTTATGGCCTCCTCTCTCAAGAGGTGAGACTGCTGTCTGCTTAGCACAGTCAGGTTGCAGGTTGCTAACCAAAGCTTGGTCAAGAAGATAGATTTTAAGGAAGGAAAAGGGCTGGAGATGTTTGTGGAGGGAATTCCAAGAGCATGGAGCCCAGGCAGCTCAAGGAGTGGTCACCAACGGCTGAGTGAATGGAATGGGGATGCCGAGGGCTGGGGGGTGTGGAGCTCCCAGAGCTGGTACAGGGCTGTCACAGACAGCAGTCTGGAAGCTCAGCCCTGGTGGGACTGGGTTAAAGCCTTTCTGTTCACTCTGGGGATGTGTGTCAGAACTTTGCTGGAGCATTACTAAACTAGTGAACACTGTGTGACAGAGGAGTAGGGCTCTGGCTGAGCATCCTGAGGTGAGCCTGAGGGATTATGCTGCATGGTTTGGATGAGGATGGAATGATAGGCAATAAAAATATTAATGTTGCTACATGATTAAAGTCATTGTAATTACAGATCTGCATCACATCGATAAAGGGCAATTCAATTAAGTGTCTTTAAATGTGAGCAATATTGCTGGTGCTGGATGTCAGTGGGTGGAAGACGTCTCAGAGACGGTAAGTGGGCTTCGTGTGGCTCGAAGCTGAACCACCTTCCAGTGCTCGTGGCCAGGGTCCACCTCCAGAAGATTAGGTGGAACACAAGGCCACTTTCAGATAATGCTGGCATGAGTGGTTAATTGTTTACTGTGACAGGTGGTGAGTGCAGGGATTGCCAGGAAGGAGACTGAGTGTGAACAGAGTGTTAAAGTGAACACTTAATGGTGCTCACTGGTGATTGAGTGAGGCCCCTTTCCCTCTCACTAACATTTCAGTGTGACCTGCTGTCAGAATCATAAAACCAAGGAGAAATTCTTTATACTTGCTTCCAGCTTGCATTAAGTTGTCATTGGATGATGTGGATTGAGAATGCAGAACATTTGGACATTGTAGTTCAGACTGAGACTGGGATGTCACCAGGGGCTGACCTTCATGTTCCAAGCCTCCTTCAACTCTTTGCAATTTCAGTCAACACTGAGATTGGAACAGGGGCTTTACGTTCCTGACACAACTGACATGTTTTCTTGAAATTCAAAATACTGCTGATTGTTGAAATCTGAAAATGCCAGAAACACTCTGGGACAGTGGTGTCTGGGGAAGGGTTTCAACCCAAAATGGTGCTTGTTTCCATTTCCACAGATGTTGCCTGATCTGCTGAGTGACTCCATCCCCCTTCTTTTCCCCCGCCACTCCTGTCTTGCCTTATTCCCATGGCTCCCTTAACCCGCCTTGATGACCTGCCCAGCTCCTCTCCTCCCCTCCCCCATCCTTTATTCCATGGTCCACAGCCCTCTCCCACCAGATTCCTTCTTCTTCAGTCCTCGGCTGCTTCTACCTATCACCACTCAGCTTATTACATCTTCTCCCCCTCCCACTACCATCCCCCTCTCACCTGGACTTGCCTATCACCTGAACTCACCTGTTCCCTGCCTGTGTGTGCTCCTCCCCCTCCACCCACCTTCTTATTCTGGCTTCTGCCCTCTTCCTTTCCAGTCCTGATGAAGGGTCTCGGCTCAAAACGTCGACTGTTTATTTCCTTCCATGGGTGCTGCCTGACCTGCTGAGTTCGTCCAGCACTTGTTGTGTATTGGTCCAGATTCCAGCATCCGCAGAATCTCTCGTGTCTCTGCTGAGTCACCCCTTTTGCTGCCTTGATTAAAAGAGGATGGAAGATGGAGAATTCAATGGCAGTAGTCATCGTCGGCGCACAAGTCAACAACACCTGTCATCACCGACTGGTATAGAGGCTCCAATGGACAGGATCACAAGAGGCTGCAGAGGGTTGTAAACTCAGCCAGCTTCATCACGGACACAACCCTCCCCACCATCGAGGACATATTCAAGAGGCGGTGCCTCAAGAAGGTGGCATCTATCACTGAGGACCCTCACCACTCGGGACATGCCCTCTTTTCATTGCTATCATTGGGGAGGAGATACAGGAGCCTGAAGACCTACACTCAATGATTCAGGAACAGCTTCTTCCCCTCTGCTATCAGATTTCTGAATGGTCCATGAACCCACAAACACTACCTCGTTATTCTTTTTTTTGCATACTTTATTTAGTTAGAACATAGAACATTACAGCACAGTACAGGCCCTTCGGTCCACAATGTTGTGCCGATGTTTTATCCTGCTCTAATATCTATCTAACCCTTCCCTCCCTAATGTATCTGCCCCCACCACCTCTGCTGGCAGTGCGTTCCATGCACCCACCACTCTCTGTGTAAAAAACTTACCTGTGACATCCCCCTTATACCTTCCTCAAATCACCTTAAAATTATGCCCCCTCATGTTAGCCATTTTCACCATGGGAAAAATTCTCTGACTGTCCACTCGATCTATGCCTCTTATCATCTTGTACACCTCTATCAAGTCACCTCTCATCCTCCTTCTCTCCAAAGAGAAAAGTCCTAGCTCACTCAACCTATCCTCATAAGACATGCTCTCCAATCCAGGCAACATCCTGGTAAGTCTCCTCTGCACCCTCTCTAAAGCTTCCACATCCTTCCTATAATGAGGTGACCCAATCTGAACACAATACTCCAAGTGTTGTCTAACCAGAGTTCTATAGAGCTGCAACATTACCTCACGGCTCTTGAACTCAATACCCCGACTAATGAAGGCCAAGACTCCAGACGCCTTCTTAACAACCCTATTGACCTGCATGGCAACCTTGAGGGATCTATGGACCTGGATCCCAAGATCCCTCTGTTCTTCCACACTGATAAGAGTCCTGCCATTAACCTTGTATTCTGCCTTCAAATTCGACCTTCCAAAGTGTATCACTTCACACCTTTCTGGGTTGAACTCCATCTGCCACTTCTCAGCCCAGCTCTGCATCCTATCAATGTCCTGTTGTAACCTACAGCAACCTTCTACACTATCCACAACACCACCAACCTTTGTATCATCAGCAAACTTACTAACCCACCCTTCCACATCCTCATCCAAGTCATTTATAAAAATCACAAAGAACAGGGGTCCCAGAACAGATCCTTGTAGAACACCACTGGTCACCGACCTCCAGGCAGAATACGCTCCATCTACCACCACCCTCTGTCTTCTATGGGCGAGCCAATTCAGAATCCACACAGCCAAGTTTCCCTGGATCCCATGCCTCCTGACTTTCTGAATGAGCCTTCCATGATGAACCTTATCAAATGCCTTACTAAAATCACGTACACCACATCCACTGCTGTACCTTCATCAATGTGCTTTGTCACATCCTCAAAGAATTCAGTCAGACTCATGAGGCACGACCTGCCCCTCACAAAGCCATGCTGACTGTCCCTAATTAGCCTGTCCTTCACTAAATTTATTTTGTAATTTATAATAACTTTATGTCTTGCACTGTACTGCTGCTGCAAAACAACACATTTCACGTTGTATAAGTCAGTGATATAAACTGATTCTGATTCTGAGAATTTCACACTAAGTGTGGAAGTGATGAAGTTTCTGAAACCAGGGTTTTTAATCTAAGCAGAGGGAAATTTGAAGGTGTGAGGGGTTGGTTGCTGCAGACAGGAAATGGGCAACATTTAAAGATACAGGTTTTGCAACAAGTGAACATTCCTTTAAAGTATAAAAACACAATAAGTGAAATGGTGCAACCACGGATTGCAGGGAAATTAAAGAGAGTATTAACTGGAAGGACAAGGCTTATAGAGTTGTCACACAAAGCAAAAGGCCTGGGAATTGGGAGGATTTTTAGAATTCTGCAAAGGATGTCCCAAGAAATTGACCAAGAAAAGGAAAACAGAATGTGGGAGTGGGCTGGCAAGGAACATAAAAACATAAAAGTTTTTGTAGGTCTGTAGAAATGAGAAGACTATCGAGGGCAACTGTGGGACTTTCTAAAGATGGGAGAACTTACAATGGGGAATAAGGAATTAACAGATACTTTATCTGCCTCCACGGATGAGGAGAAATCTGTTCACCTAATGAGTGGTGAATTATTGGAAGTCCCTCCTCTGGAGAGCTGTGCAGTTATTGATTACATTTAACACAGGGGTTGATAGATTTTTGGATGTTAAAGGAATCCAGGGAAAGGGGGGTGGTGCAGGGAAATGGTGCAGAGGTCAAAGACCAGCCATAAACTTGTTGAGTGACAAGACGGACTCAGTGGGCAGAGTAGTGTCCCCTGATCCTGAGTACTTATGTTAGTCGTTGTTACAGCAGAATCTACCCTAGTCCAGTCTCTGTGGGTGAGCAACACCTCTAGAGCTGGCAACAAGGCTCCGGCTCTGCCTATCCTGCTGGTTGCCAACACCACTTTCATCCCCAAGTTCGAAAGGTGTGTGTTCAAACCCCAGGTGTCTTGGTCACAAGTGTGACCTTGACCATCAACAAGAACGAGGGCGGCAGGTGCATGGGGTCACCACCACCTGCAGGTTCCCCTCCAAGTCACACTCAAACCTGACTTGGAAATATATCGCCGTTCCCTCATCATCACTGGATCTAAATCCTGGAAGTCCCTCTCGTGGGAGCAACTTCACCAGAAGGACTGCAGCGGTTCAAGGAGGCAGCTCATCCCCACCTTCTCGAGAGCAATACATGCTGGCCTCCTTAATGGGATGTCAAAACTGAACATAACCCACCGCGTGAACCACTGCCCAATGGAAGGAAGTCCCACCTGGAACGAGAGGCCTTTGGTCTGCTCAGGTGGATACTGCTCCCATAAGACCATAAGAAAAAGGAGTAGAAGTCGGCCATTCAGCCCATCGAGTCTCCTCTGTCATTCTATCATGAGCTGATCCATTCTCCCATTTAGCCCCACTCCCCCACCTTCTCACCATAACCTCTGATGCCCTGGCTACTCAGATATCTATCAATCTCTGCCTTAAACACACCCAATGACTTTGCCTCCACAGCCACCTGTGGCAACAAATTCCACAGATTCACCACCCTCTGGCTAAAGAAATTTCTCCGCATTTCTGTTCTGAATGGGTGCCCTTCAATCCTGAAGTCGTGCCCTCTAATCCCATAGGATTATTTTGGATGGCAGGGGAGTTTTTCTCAAGTGTCCTCACGGAAATTTAGCTGGTCAGTTAAAAAAATTCACTCTCAGTTAGAGCACAGTGAGAGACTGGGTACAGTCCCGGTAACCACACTGCGGGACAGATGTGACAGCACTGGGGGGGGGGGGGGGCGTGGTGGTTACAGGGTGTGGCTGGGGCTGGAGAGTTATAGTTATGAGGGGAGACTATGTGGGTTCCTTTCCTTGGCAACAGGAGAAGCTGGCAGAAGAGTGAGTTGAGTGTATGAGATCATGAAGGTCCCAGACTGAGTAAATAGGAAGAAACAGTCCCTCAACAAAGGAGTCAGATGGCAGGGGCTGAGATTTAAAGTAATTGGTGGAAGAATTAGAGGGGAGATGAGGAATTTTCTTTCCCCAGAGGGTGCTGGGATCTGGAAGACACTGCCTGAGAGAGCTGGTGAGGCAGAGAACCTGCCCACATTTAAACAGATGGATACCTGAAGCCGTGACCTACAGGACTGTAGGGTGGGATTTGGCTGAGAGCTCTTTATTGACCAGGAGATTTCAGAGTCCTGAGGTGCAGAGGGATCTGCGTTTCACAGTGCATTGTTTGCAGAAGGCTAGTATGTAGCTACAACAAATATTAAGGAAAGCTAGCAGGATATTATGGTTTATTGCTCAGCAGGGAGGTTCTGCTTCAGTTGTACAGGACATTGGTGAGACCACATCTGGAGCACACTGTACAACACTGGTCTCCTTCTCTAAGGAAAGACACTGGCCTGCTGATTTCCTCCAGCATCATTGTGTTTTTCATCTAGATTCCAGCATTTGCAGTACTTTATTTCTCTAAGACATTGGTGCTGTCTACTCGAGTAATGCCTGGACTGGGTGGGTTGTACAATGAGAACAGTTGGAGCAGCTAAGCTTATACCTGTTGGATAAGAGGTAAGAGGATCACAGATAAGAGGGGATGACTGAAATGTATCACATCCTGAGGGGTCTGGAGAAGATGTTTCGTCCTGTGGGAGAATCTTAGAACCAAGAGTCACTGGTTAAAAATACACGGTTGTTGATGTAAGACAGATTTGAGGTCACAGAGTCTCAAACAGCACAGAAGCAGGCCCTTCAGCCCAACTGGTCTATGCCGACCAAGATTCCCATCTAATCTAGTCCCATATCCCTGTAAACTTCTATCCATTGACTTGTCCAAGTGCCTTTTAAATGTTGTTAATGTACCTGCTTCAACCACTTCCTCTGGCAGCTCATTCCATATACGGACCATCCTCTGGGTGAAAAAGTTGCCCCTTGGGTTCCGAGGTTCCTAAGTTTCACCTTGCAGAGTTGGGAGTCAGAGCGAGATTTGGAGAGGGACCTTTGCAGAGGTGAGTCTCTGTGCCCGAGCTGGTGAGTTTCACCTTCTAAGAGTCTAAACAAGGCACATTTGCAAATTGTTACCAGTTGATTGGCTTATTAACAGCAGCAAATAAAGGGAAGGCAGGTATAAGTAGAGTGGCTAGTGTTAGAGTGGGATGTGGGGCTTTGGGGGAGAAGAGGTGTGGGTAAGTCTCTGGTAAGTTCCTTTCTTTCTTTGATTTGGTGGTCCCTTTAGTCCAGGCCAGATTAGTGAGAAGGGTGCCAGGGACAGTGGTGTGTTCAGCTTGAGGTGTGGGAGTTCTGGGAGATATCCTGTCTCCCTGATAGCTACATGTGCATGAGGTGCATCCAGCTGCAGCTCCTTACAGACTGTTAGGGAACTGGAGCTGCAGCTAGATCACCTTCAGCTCCTATGGGAGAACAAGGAGCTCACAGATATGAACTACAGGGAGGCAGTCAATCTGAAACTGCAGGAGGCAGGTAGCTGGGTGACTGTCAGAAGAAGGAAGGAGAATGGTAGGTAGTGCAGTGTACCCCTGTGGCCATTCCCCTCAATAACAGGTGTACCACTTTGGATACTGTTGGGGGGGAGTGACCTACCAGGGGAAAGTTGCAGTGACCAGGTCTCTGGCACTGAGCCTGGTTGTGTGGTGCAGAAGGGAAGAGGAGGGTGGTAGTGATGGGGATTCCACAGTAAGGGGGGCAGACAGGAGATTCTGTGGATGTGAAAGAGACTCCTGGATGGTATGTTGCCTCCCCAGTGCTGGGGTCAGGGATGTCTTGGATCAGATCCACAGCATTCTGAAGAGGGAGAGTGAACAGCCGGAGGTCGTGGTACATATTGGTACCAATGACTTTGGTAGGAAAAGGGATGAGGTCCTGAAGAAGGAATATAGGGAGTTGGAGAGGGATAGGAGCAGACAATATGGGAGAGTATTTAACTGAGGGGGGGGGGGGGGGAATTGATGCTATTAGGCAGGAACTTGAGAGCATAAATTGGGAACAGATGTTCTTGGGGAAGTGCACAGTGGAAATGTAGAGGTTGTTTAAGGAATACTTGCATGGGGCTCTGGATGGGTTTGTCCCATTGAGGCAGGGTAAGGATGGTAGAACAGTGGTTGACATGAGATGTAGAATGTCTTGTCAAGAGGAAGAAAGAAGCTTACCTGAGGTTCAGAAAGCATGGATCAGACAAGGCTCTGGAGAGTTGCAAGGTAGCCAGGAGGGAGCTTAAGAATAGACTTGAGAGCTAGAAGGGGGCATGAGAAGTCCTCCTTGAGTAAGATCAAGGAAAACCCCAAGGTGTTCTACTTGTATGTGAAGAATAGGAGGATGACTAGAGTGAGGGTAGGACTGATCAGGGATAAGAAGAAACATGCCTGAAGTTAGAAGAGGTAGGGGAGGTCCTTAATGAATACTTTACATCAGTATTCACCAGAGAGAGAGAGACCTTGACATTTGTGAGGATGGTGTACGACAGGCTGATACGCTAGGGCATGTCGACGTGAGGAAAGAGGATGTGCTGGAACTTTCCTAAAACATTAGGATAGATAAGTCACTGGGGCTGGATAGGATACATCTAGGGTTATTTTGGGAAGTGAGGGAAGAGATTGTTGCAACTTTGGCGATGATCTTTGCATCTTCACTGGCCACAGGAGTAGTGCCAGATAATTGGAAGGTGGCAAATGTTGTTCCTTTGTTTAAGAAAGGGAGTAGGGATAACCCTGGGAATTACAGGCCAGTGAGTCTTACTTCAGTGGTGGGCAAATTACTGGAGAAGATTCTTAGAGAATCCTATGGGCATTTGGAGAAGCATAGGCTGATTAGGGACAGTCAGCATAGCTTTGAGGGGCAGGATGTGCCTCATGAGCCTGATTGAATTTTCTTTTTGAGGATGTGACAAAGCACACTGAAGGTAGAGCAGTGTATGTGGATTTTAGTAAGGCATTTGATAAGGTTCATCATGAAGGCTTATTCAGAAAGTCAGGAGGCATGGGATCCAGGGAATATTGGCTGTATGGATTCAGAATTGGCTTGCCCATAGAAGAGAGGGCGGTGATAGATGGAGTGTATTCTGCCTAGAGGTCGGTGACCAGTGGTGTTCCACAGGGATCTGTTCTGGGACCTCTGCTCTTTGTGATTTTTTTTAATATAAATGACTTGGATGAGGAAGTGGAAGGGTGGGTTAGTAAGTTTGCTGATGATAAAGGTTGATGGTGTAGTGGATAGTGTAGAAGGTTACTGTAGATTACAAAAGGATATTGATAGAATGCAGAGCTGGGCTGAGAAGTGACAGATGGAGTTCAACCTGGAAAAGTGTGAAGTGATACACTTTGGAAGATGAAGGCAGAATACAAGGTTAATGGCAGGACTCTTAACAGTGTGGAGGAACAGAGGGATCTTGGGGTCCACGTCCATAGATCCCTCAAGGTTGCCAAGCAGGTCGATAGGGTTGTTAAGGTGTATGGAGTGTTGGCCTTCATTAGGGTATTGAGTTCAAGAGCCATGAGGTAATGTTGCAGCTCTTGAACTTGGACTATTGTTCAGTTCTGGTCACCTCACTATAGAAAGGATGTGGAAGCTTTAGAGATGGTGCAGAGGAGATTTACCAGGATGTTGGCTGGATTGGAGAGTGTCTTATGAGGATAGGTTGAGTGAGCTAGGGCTTGGAGAGGAAGAGGATTAGAGGTGTACAAGATGATAAGAAGCATAGATCGAGTGGACAGTCAGACTTTTTAGCAGGGTGATGATGGCTAACATGAGAGGGCATAATTAAGGTGATTGGAGGAAGGTATAAGGGGGATGTCAGAGGTAAGCTTTTTACAGAGTGGTGGGTGTGTGGAATGCACTGCTGGCGGAGGTTGTGGGGCAGATACATTAGGGACATTTAAGATCCTCTTGGATAGGCACATGAATGATAGAGAAATGGAGGGCTATGTGGGAGGGGAGTGTTAGATCTTAGAGCAGGATAAAATGTTGGCACAACATTGTGGGCTGAAGGGCCTGTACTGTGCTGTTATGTTCTATTAAATCTCTCCCCCCTCACCTTAAAATGGTGATTTTTTTTTTTTGAGGCTCATGAATTTTTGGAACTCTTTCTTGAAGGTTGTTGGAAGCAGTCTTTGAATGTTAAGGCAGAGGTCTATGGTTTCCTGATGAATGAGGTGCCAAGAGGTTACTGGGGGGGGTAGACGGGAATGGGGAGCTGAGGTTACAGTCACCTTGTTAAATGGTGAGCAGGCTCAAGGGGCTGAGTGGCCTACTGCTTCTGGTTCATGTGTTGATTTGCTTGTAGCCACAATGGGCTGAATGGCCTCCATGCTGTAATTCCTGGACAATTCTACAATCCCAGCCTTCACCAATGAGGGTGTTGCTGTGTATCTGCAGTGGAGTCAGTGTGGTGACCCCGAGCTGTCTCTGAACTGCTGACATCCGTGTGGTCAGGGAGATCCCACTGTCACTGGCTGAGTCATTCCAGAGATACCCAGCAGTGGGGCAGCAGGTGGGTCATGGAAGTGGTGAGGCTCAGTGTAGGAGCAGGGAGGTCCCATGGGAGGTGTACAGAACAGGACACAGTGAGAGCACTGGGTACAGTCCTGGTCACCACCCCACAGGATGAGTGTGACAGAACTGGGGGTGGGGGGGGTGTCCCCAGGATGTCACTAGGGATGGAGAGGAGGGAGTGTCTGGGTGGGGGCTGTCCTCCATGGAACAGAGGAGGCCAAGGGGAGGGTGAGATGAGGGCTCAGACAGGGAGAACTGGGTCAGAGGGCAGTAATGGTGGGGGGGGGGGAAGGGTAGGGTCTGGATCCCCCCTCCCTGGGGGGGGGGGGGGGGGGGGCTGGAGCCATGTTCACACAGTACCTGGGTGTGTGGGAGGAAGTGCAGTAACTCTTTATTTGGCTGGCAGGGACACAATGGTCTGAGGGGACATCTGCTGTGTCAGAACCAGACTCGGATTATCCTTGACTTAGATGATGTGAAATGTTTTGTGGCAGCAGCACAGTGCAAAGATATAAAACTACAATAAATTAGATAAATAGTGCAAAAAAAAGGCAGTGTTTATGGGTTCATGGACTGTTCAGAAATCTGATGGCAGAGGGGAAGAAGCTGTTCCTGAATTGTTGAGTGTGGGTCTTCAGGTTCTGTACCTCCTCCCTGATGGTAGTAATGTGAAGAGGGCATGTCCTGGGTGGTGAGGATCCTTGATGATGGATGCTGCTGCCTTGAGGCGCAGCCTTGAGGCACCGCCTCTTGAAGATGTCCTCAATGGTGGGGAGGGTTGTGCCTGTGCTGGAGCTGGCTGAGTCTACAACCCTGTGCAGCCTCTTGAGATCCTGTGCATTGGAGCCTCCAGACCAGGTGGTGATGCAACCAGTCAGAATGCTCTCAGTTCCCCATAAATAACTGATCCTTTCAATAGTTGGGGGTGGGGGGGCAATGGGGTTGTCAGAGGCACTGACTGGAGCCCCAGTGCTGCACACAAGTGAGTGTTGCTTGTTGCCTCGCACTGAATTCAGCCATCCCACCAACCAGCCCCAAGCCCCAGGCCCACTCCTGCCCCAAACCCCAACCCAACCCCCAAATCCCAGCCCCACTCCTGCCTCTTGGCCTACTGAGCATTTTCATCTTTTAAAATGAAATTTGCTCTGTTTCAGGGTCAGCTCACTTTCTGGCTGATTATGTTCAGTGTCCTCTTGCTGTTCAGTGAACTGAGGCTCTGCACAAAGCCCATTATCTGCAGTGCCTGGGTCTGTGTGTGGACCTTGCGGAGTCTGCCAGTCCTCTGCTGTTTGCTCACACACAACTGATGCTGGGTCTCAGGGTTGGGGTGCTGCAGAAAGGCAGAGCCTGTGCTCAGCACACTCTGAACTGTAGGGTGCTAGAGCTGAGTGAAGGGGTGAATGAGGAACTGTTCCCCTCATTGACTGAACTGTAGGTAAGTACACAGGCATTTGTTGGGGATTCACGTCACTCTGCTGTGACAATCCATGGATCTGCTCGTTGGCTTCTCCTGCCATGGAATGTTTTCCCTCTGGCACACATGGGGTTCAACACGGTGGGGTGTCTGGGACAGCAGGGGTGTGTCTGGCATAGCAAGGTGTCTGGGACAGGATGGCAGGGGGGTGTGTCCAGATGGGATGGCAGGGGTGTCTGGGACAGTGTGGGTCAGACAAGACATTAAAAGCTCAGTGCTGCCCATGGGTTGACAAGGCACAACTGGCAAGGTCAACAACATCTCAATTACTCCCAGCTGGGAGGTGTGTGGATTCATACAGCAAGGAAGCAGGACCTTTGGCACATCGAGCCCATGCTAGCCATTAAGCAATGATAATCAGCCTGTACCTATGCCATGGCTAGTTTAACAACTTCCTAAATGTTGTCAGACTACCTGCCTACAGCACATGGATAGGAAAGGTTCAGAGGGATCTGAGCCAGACACAGGGATGGGCCTAGCTTAGATGGGCACTGTGGCTGGCATGGATGAGTTGGGCTGAAAGGCCTGTGTCTGGGCTGTAGAACTCTCTGACCCAAACCCCATCAGGCAGCCTGTTCAGATTATCAAATAAATCCAAATGATCGATTGTCCTGAGGCAAACCTTTGAGACCAAAGTTACCAACTCAGCTTTTGAAAGGGTTCATAAAGGGTGGTGTGTTGGTGCAGCTGCCCCACAGCTCCAGCGACCCCAGTTCAATCCTGACCTCTGGCACTGTCTGTGGGGTTTGCTCGTTCTCCCTGTGACCTCCCACATCCTCAGGTTGTTGGGTCAGTTTGTTCCTCTGGCATGTAGGTGAGCAGCAAGAATATGCTGCAGAACTAAGGGAAGTAAGAAGGGGAATGGGACTGATGGGATTGCACAGCTGGCAGATGGGCTGAATGGCTTCCTGTGTTGTGGTATGTAAGCAGAACCCTGGTGTGTTGCTCAGTGGGGATTGGAGGATCAGGGTCAGACAACAGCCAATGGCAGCTTACTCCACTCCCCACCTGACCCCTTTGGCCACTGACTTGGAGTGAGGGGCTTGCTGACCTGAGCTGAGGCTGAGGGCTGTTGAAGTCTCAGCCCCTGTGTGCGCACATGTTGGTGGATGCCAGTGTGGAAGTGACACTAGCTTCCAGAAGCTGGCATCTGATTGGTGCATTGATCCAGCTGAGCTCAGCTGTGGGCTCTTCCCTCCCTCCTTTGCCCAGCTTTGCCTTTAATGTCAGGCTCTGTGTGGTCCACAGGTTCTCAGACATTGCCTGCCACTGATTCTGGCCACAGGCACCAAGCTAATTCTGCTGATTGCTGTCTTTAGGGAGGCATCTATTGTCCAGGTTCAAATGCAGTTGGGCAAGTGTCACATAAGGAACTTGTTGGCAAATTTAAAGCCCTTGGGGATTGAAGAGACAGTGGTTTTCTGGATGTAAGTGTCTGAAGGGCAGGAGGCAGCAAGTGTAGTTTTCTGCCCCTGAGGAGGAGGTTGTGATGTGGAGCCTGAGGTTGCTGTTGGGGTCTCTGCTCCTGATCACTCAAATCCATGGGATATCCAGCAAAACATCTTTCTGCAGAGAGCAGCAAGAGTGCAGAACACACTTCCACAGAGGGAAACAAGGGTCTTGACCTGAAAGGTCAACTGTCCACTTCCCTCCATAGATGCTCCAAGACCTGGGATTCAACACCTCCCTCTAACTGGATCCTTGACTTTCTGACCAACAGACTGCAATCAGTGAGGATAGGCAGCAATACCTCCAGCACGATTATTCTCAACACTGGTGCCCCACAAGGCTGCATCCTCAACCCTCTACTCTACTCCCTATATACTCATGCCTGTGTGTCCAGATTCTGCTCTAACTCCACCTACAAGTTTGCAGGTGATACCACTAGTGGGCTGTATCTCAAATAGAGTCAGTACAGGAAGGAGATAGAGCTTAGTGACATGGTGTCATGATGACAACCTTTCCCTCAGTGTCAGCAAAACAAAAGACCTGCAGAAAGAAACTAAGAAGGTCATTAGGAAAGAAAAGATGAATTATGAAAGGAAGTTGGCAGATAACATTCAAAATGATACTAAGAGTTTTTTAAATATATAAAGAGTAAAAGAGACACGGGTTGATATAGGACCAATTGATAATGGTGCAGGAGATCATAGTGGATGATAAAAAGATGGCAGAGGAACTAAATGAGTATTTTGCATCAGTCTTCACTGTGGAGGACATCAGCAATATACTAGATAGTCAGGGGTCTCAAGGGATGGAACTGAGTTCAGTTAGGATTACTAGAGAGAAGGTGCTAGGGAGGCTAAAGGGACTAAAGACAGAAGTTTCCCAGACCAGATGAGGTGCATCCCTGGGTTCTGAAGGAGGTGGCTTTAGAGATTGCAGAGGCATTGGTGACAATTTTCCAGGAATCAAATGACTCTGTCATGGTTCCGGAGGACTGGAGGGTCACAAATGTAGTTCTGCTGTATAAGAAAGGTGGGAGGTAGCATAAAGGAAATTACAGACCTATTAGTCTGACAACAGTGGTGGGAAAGTTATTGGAATCAATCCTCAAAGATGAGGTTATGGAATACCTAGAGGTGCAAGGCAAGATAGGTCCAAGCCAGCATGGTTTCGTTAAGGGTTCCTGCCTGACCAACCTATTGGAGTTTTCTGAAGAAATCTCAGGCAGGGTGGATAAGGGAGAGGCTGTGGATGTTGTGTATTTAGACTTTCAAAAGGCCTTCGACAAGGTGCCGCACAAGAGGCTGATTAATAAGGTGAGAGGTCGTGGAACTACAGGAAGGATAGTAGAATGGGTGGAACATTGGCTGGTTGGCAGAAAGCAAAGGGTGGGAATAAAAGGATCCTGTTCTGGTTGGCTGCCAGTTACTAGTGTTCTGCAGGGGTTGGTGATGACACCAAGATAGGTGGAGGAGTAGGGAGTATTGAAGAAACAGGAAGGTTGCAGACTTAGTTTAGGAGAATGGGCAAAGATGGCAGATGAGATTCAATGTTGAGAAATGTGCAGCTGTACACTTTAGAAACAGACAATAATCTGCCTGTTTATTTCTAGAAGGAGAAAATTCAAAGTACAGAAGTACAAAGGGACTTGGGGGTACTTGTGCAGGATACCCTAAAGGTTAATCACCAGGTCAGATTGGTGGTAAAGAAAGTGAATGCCATGTTGGCATTCATTTTGAGAGGTATAGTGTATAAAAGTAAGGAAATGTTGAGGCTCTACGGGGCACTGGTGAGGCCTCATTTGGAATACTGTGTGCAGTTTTGGGCCCCATACTTTAGGAAGGATGTGCTGATGTTGGAGAGGGTTCAGAGGAGATTTACGAGGATGATTCCCGGAATGAAAGGGCTTACATATGATGAGTGTTTGTTGGCTCTTGCACTGTACTCACTGGAATACAGAAGAATGAGAGGGGACCTCAAACATTTCGAATATTGAAAGGACTGGACAGAGTAGATGTGGTCAAGCTGTTTTCTTTGGTGGGTGAGACCAGGACCAGAGGGCACAATCTTAGGGTACTGGTTTAAAACAAAAATGAGAAATTTCTTTAGCCAGAGGGTGGTGAAATTATGGAATTCTTTGCCATGTACAGCTGTGGAGGCCTGATCATTGGAGGCATTTAAAGGGGAGATAGATGGGTATCTAATTGTCAAGGTATCAAGGGATGTGGGGATAGGAATAGTATTAGTTTAGCTCATGGAGCAGACTCGATGGGCCAAATGGCCTACTTCTGCTCCTTTGTCTTGTGATTGACTTTAGGAAAGGGGGTGGTGTACATGCACCTGTCTACATCAATAGTGCTGAGGTTGAGATCTTCAAGTTCCTGGGAGTGAACATCACCAACAGCCTGTCCTGGTCCAACCACATAGACACAATGGCCAAGAAAGTTCACCAGCACCTCTACTTCCTCAGGAGGCTAAAGAATTTTGGTTTGTCCGCTTTGACACTCACCAACTTTTATCGATGCACTGTAGAATGCATCAAAGCTTGGTATGGCAACTGCTCTACCCAGGACTGCAAGAAACTGCAGAGAGTTGTGGACACAGCCCAGCGCATCACGGACACCAGCCTCCCCTCCATGGACTCTGTCTTTACCTCTCGCTGCCTTGGTGAAGCAGCCAGCATAATTAAAGACCCCACCCACCCCAGACATTCTCTCTTCTCTTCTCCCCTCTCCCATCAGGCAGAAGATACAGGATCCTGAGGGCACATACTACCAGAATAAAGGACAGCTTCTACCTTACTGTGATAAGACTATTGAATTGTTCCTTTATATGATGAGATGGACTCTTGCCCTCACAATCTACCTTGTTGTGACCTTGCACCTTATTGTCTACCTGCAATGCACTTCCCTGTAGCTGTGACACTTTGTACTGTTATTATTTTTACCTGTACTACATCAATGCCCTCTGTACTAACTCAATGTATCTGCACTGTGTAATGAATTGATCTGTACGATTGGTGTGCAAGACAAGTTTTTTCACTATAAGTGAAAATGATAAACCAATATCTAACATGCTGAGTTCCTCCAGCACCTTGTGCTTGCTCAAGGTTAAATGAAAAACTGGATAAACATGGGGGGGGGGGGGGGGAGAGAGGAATAGAGGGAGACCGGGAGTGATGCACATGGCTTGAGTGGAGCAAGTGGGTCTTGCTCAGATTGGCACCTGGTTCTGCATGGACACGGGGCTGAAAGATTTGTTTCCAAGCTACAAACCCAGAACTGTCACAAGGACACAAGAAAATGGTAGCAGGAGTGGGCCACTTGGCCCCTCTAACCTGCCCTGCCATTCAATGTGATTATGACTGGTCCATGCTGCTGGGCTGGAACGACTGGTTGGGGTGTCTTGGGGAGTTGATGTCTTCCAGCCTACGCTCTGCCTGAGACCACAAGAAACTGTAGAGAGTTGTGGGCACAGCTCAGCACATCAGGGAAACCGGCCTCCCCTCCATGGACTCTGTCTACACTTCTCACTGCCTTGGTAAAGCAGCCAGCATAATCAAAGATTGCCTTCCCCCACACTGGACATTCTCTCTTCTTCCCCCCTCCCAACAGGCAGAAGATACAAAAGCCTGAAAGCACATACCACCAGGCTCAAGGACAGCTTCTACCCTGCTGTTATAAGACTATTGAATGGTTCCCTAGTATGATAAGGTGGACTCTTGACCTCACAATCTACCTCATTATGACCTTGCACCTTATTGTCTGCCTGCACTGCACTTTCTCTGTAACTGTGACATTTTATTCTGCATTCTGTATTGTTTTCCTTTGTAGTACCTCAATGTACTGATGTAATGAAATGGTCTGTATGGACAGTATGCAAGACAAGTTTTTCACTGTACCTTGGCACATGTGACAATAATAAACCAATTCCAATCCAGGAGTCAGGAACAGGCAGAGTTCAGATACCTGCACTCCCTCTCCACCAGTGGACTCCACACTGAGTCTGGGCTGGAGCTCGCTGCTGAGCTGAGGGGCGATGCACTCTGTATCCTGCTCCTCAGCTATAGGCCAGGGAAGGTTGATGCATCAAACATGGCCCCAGTCATCTGAATGGCTTTTGCCAAACTGCCTGGAAAAGGCTGGTGAGAGATTGAAAGGTGTTCAGAGAGAAATGGCAGATGGAGTTTAGTCCGGGCAAGTGTGAGGTGTTGCACTTTGGGAGGTCACATGTAAGAGGAACGTACACAGTAAATGGTAGGACCTTGAGGAGCATTGACGTGGAGAGACATCTTGGGGTGCAAGTCCACAGCTCCCTGAAAGTGGCCACACAAGGGTGGTGAGAAGGCGTATGACATGCTTCCCTTCATCGGTCAGGTTACTGTGTATAGACGTCAGGAATTCACGTTGCAGATGTATAAAACTTTGGTGAGGCCACACTTGGAGTATGGTGCACAGTTCATCACTGGGTATAAACCCTGGAAATCCCTCCTGACAGCAGTGTGGGAGCCCCCTCACCAGCAGGACCGCAGTGGGTCATCGAGGCAGTTCACCCCCACCTTCAAGTGACACTCAGATCCTGAAAAAAGATTAAATAAAGAAAAGCAGATTTGAGAGGCTGTTTGTTCTCCTCATCTTCCGGCCCTTGGAATGTCTCCTGTATCCAGAGTTTTTCCAATAACAAGCCCAGTGTGTCCATACAAACTCTGCTTTAGTTTCTGCTTCACACTCCTGACGTCCTGTTGAAGGAACCGAACCTTTGGGTCTGTTCCCTCTGGAACCCTCCTGTGGAATGTAGGGAACCGGATGGCATTGGGACTGATTTCCCCGCCAGGAAGTGCTCCGCACCCACACTGGCTGCGCTGCAGACAGAAGGTTGAAGAGTCGACCCTCTCGTGTGGTTTGGCCGTCTGCTAACGCCTCATCTCCGGGGCTGACGACCTTCGCTCTACTGACCGCGTTGCAGGATTCTCACTTGCTGTCTACAGAAGCTGTCTCAAAGTTATCAAGCTGTAACCTCGCTTAACACAAGATTATTAGCTGGTAGATGTGATCAGCCACAGACTGCTGGTTACAGGATCTCTGACCTCTGAGTCCCGATGTCACGTCACCCCTGAGCTGAGTTTGGACCTGATATCAGCGCCATCCCCAGGAATGTTCCCAGCTTGGTAACAACACTGACGCCAGTTCCTCCACTCAGCTCTTTTGTTGTTGGACTTTCTGGTGCCCCCATACCAGTGTCTCTCCTCCCAACCTTCTGAGGTCATCTGAGACCTCTCCCTGTACCTGACCTGCACCAAGTTCCACAGGATGTCTCATCCCCACCAACACCCTCCGTACCTCTGGAATCTCAAGCCCTACAAACCTCTATGTACTTGGAATTCTGGACTCTTCTCCTCCACATTGAATTGTGCCCCCACCGGCAGCACCCCCACCTCTACTCCCACCCCTACCCTGCCTGGGCACTCAGCTCTGGAATTCCCTTCCTGAACATCTCCACACACCCTCTTTCCTCCTGAACTACAGAAATGTTCAGTGCAGAAGGAGCACATTCTGCCCAATTGTCTACTCTGGTCCCAGCTCTCACCCCACGGTGTCCCTCAGGGGCTCATTCCGACAGCCCTCCGTTGGCTGAGGTTTTCTCTCCGCACTAACCACTCACAGAGAGAGAGGTCTCCTTAAAACCACGTCCTCTGCCTCGTCCTTTGGTTACATGTCCTGAAATACCTTCATGTGGTCTGTCCAATTACTAAGATGAGATAAGATCTTTATTAGTCACATGTACATCAAAACACACAGTGAAATCTTTTGCGTAGAGTGTTCTGGGGGTCAGCCCGCAAGTGTCACCACACTTCCGGCGCCAACATAGCATGCCCACAACTTCCTAACCCGTACGTCTTTGGAATGTGGGAGGAAACCGGAGCACCCGGAGGAAACCCATGCAGACACGGGGAGAACATACAAACTCCTTACAGACAGCGGCGGGGATTGAACCCGGGTCGCTGGTGCTGTAATAGTGTTACGCTAACCGCTACACTACTGTGCCTGCCTACTACTGCTTGAGGAACAGTGTCACATCTTCCATCTGGACACTTTGCTGCCATTTGGTCTCACCAGCGTTGGGCAGTGGATGTCTGTCGGTGTTGGACTGTCCACTGCTCCTGTGGACCGTGCCCCTATATACTGGGTCCGGTTCAGTTCTCTCCACCGGTGCCCCCGACCCACCAGACACAGCCCACAGCTCCATGTCACACAGTTCTGGTGTTCCTTTCATCGGATTCTTTCTCCCTAACCTCTCTCATTAACCTATCAACCTGATGACTTCAGCAGTCTCCACGGTAACACAGGAGACGGCAGACACCGGGATCTGGAACAAGAAACAAACTGCTGGAGGAGCTCAGTGGGTCGGGCAGCATCTGTGGGGGGGAAACGTCCTTCATCTGGAGTCCCTTATGCCCTGGCCCCTGGTCCAGGTGAAGGGTCGTGACCCAACACATCAACTGCCCAGTTCCCTCCACAGATGCTGCCCGACCCGCGGAGTTCCCCCAATGGTTTGTTTTTTATCTGGATGCAGCCTCCCAGAGAGACCACCCAGTCTCCCCCCACCCTCCCACACCCACACCCTCACCCCCACCCTGTCCCCCCACCTCTACCCTGTCCCCCCACCCCCACCCCCACCCACTGTGGCCATGAATGTGATCCCTGCTTCTCTCTCCTCAGATGCTGCCTGACCTGCTGAGTGTTTCCAGCAAATTCTCTGTGTAACAACAATGTTGGTCCACTGACACCGTGCTCTCTACCGTCCCCGGAGTACTCCAGAGATAAAATGAAATAGGTTCCCTCAGAGCTGCCCCCCTGACAGTGAGGTGCTCCCTCAGTACTGCCCCCTGATGGTGGTGCTCCCTCAGTACTGCCCCTCTGACAATGAGGTGCTCCCTCAGTACCGCCCATCCCACAGTGAGACTCCTCAGTACTGTCCCCTGACAGTGAGGTGCTCCCTCCGCAGCCCCCTGATGGTGAGGTGCTCCCTCGGTACTGCCCCTCTGACAGTGAGGTGCTCCCTCAGTTCTGCCCCTCCGACGGTGAGGAGCTCCCTCAGTATATCTCTGCAGCAATGTGGCTCACTCCCTCGGTGAAGCTCTCCCTTGGTACTGTGCTTCTCACAGTTCAACGCTGCCCCAGAACCCGGCTTTGTCAGACTCGGTTGGTGGTCTCGGGCCGTGATTACGTGGAGGATATTGCTGAGAAATGTAGTTCACAACTGGTCTCAGAACCAGTCAGCAATGAATCAACTCATCCAGATGGAGCACTGACCCAAGCCCTCTGCCCGGTGAATGGGGATGATGCTGGGGGAGCAGTGGACACCTCCTCCGTGCCCTGGGTCATTGTAACTGGAGAGGGAGTTTGATTCACCGCGCCTACCAGCTCGACGGCAGCTGCAGGTTTAACCTGCTCTCTGGGCAGACGGCAAGGACAGCGGTAATTTAAATGCATGTTGGCTGCTGATGATGTCATTACGAATAGAACAATTACTTGACATCAAGGGGCCAAGGTCCATCTCCTTGGCTTTTTACTGTGCAAGCTCCTGGAATCTGTAATTATCCACAGAGCTGATTAAAGGGAGACACATCGGGCTGGAAGAGGAGGCTGTGTCCAACAAACCGCATCCTGCTCCTTCAGGGAGTAAAAGCAGGAACAGCTCTGTTGCCTCCACACATGGGCTTCAGAGGGTGCAGCTGAGATTGGCCTGAACATTACCTGGTCCCCAAGGACTTTGCTGCACGGACACAGCTGGTAGAGAAGTCCTGATTCAGTCCCGACCTCCGGTGCTGTCTGTGTGGAATTTGCACGTCCTCCCTGTGACCGTGTGGGTTTCCCTTGTGGGTTTCCCTCGTGTGCTCAGGTTTCCTCCCACATCCCAACGACATGCGGGTTGGTGGGTTAATCGGCCGCTGTAAATTACCCCCAGTGTGTGGGTGAGGGGCAGAATCTGGGGGTGATGGGAATGTTGGGATTACTCTCAGATTGCTACAAATGGGTGCTCAGTGGTCAGCTTGGACTTGATGGGCTGAATGGCCTGCTTCAATGCTGTTTAACTCCCAAGTGTCTGAGTGTATGGTTCAGGTGTGAGTGGGGGTTACTGACAGCAGGCGTGTTCCTAGAACACGGGGCAAATGGTTTCATCGACAGTTTGAGGACTGTGAAGGGAATTGGTAGGATGGATATCGAAGGCTGTGGCGGGGTTGCTGGAACTGGCGTGGAGGTTTGGTCCCTTCTCTCTCTGCTGCCTCTCAACTGCTGGGATGCCTCGGACAGGGGACATTGTCTTAAACTTAGAAACCAGCTGCTCAGGAGAGCGACAGAGGAGACGACAGACACTGGAACCTGGGGCAACACACAATCTGCTGGAGGAACTCAGCAGGTCGAGCAGCACCTGTGGGGAGAGAAGGAACAGTCGACGTTTCGGGTCAAGACCCTGCATCAAGGGGGCAGTACGGAAACATCACACACAGGGTGGTCGAGCCGCAGGAATCCCTCACGTCAATCCCAGAGGCCATTGGTGCTCAGCCGATCAGAAAGGCTAGGAGCAGGTTCGATGGACTGAAGGGACTCTGCCTTTTCTGCATTTCAGACTAGTGGCCAGCTGATGGAGTTGTCTGCTGACCCAGCGACTAATCTCGCACAACGTGTCTACGAAAGCCCTTGATGTGGGCAGGGTACAAAGGCCATTCAGGGAAACTCCACCATGTTCCTCAAGCTGCATGCCGCGTGCAGTTCTGGTCACCTCACTACAGGAAGGATGTTGGGGCTTTAGAGAGGGTGTAGAGGAGGTTTACTAAGATGCTGCCTGGATTGGAGGGCATGTGCTGTCAGGAGAGGCTGGACAAACTTGGGCTCTTTTCTCTGGAGCGGTGGAGGTTGAGGGGTGATCTGTTGGAAGTGTATAAAATTATGAGGGGCATAGATAGGGTGGACAAGCAATATCTTTTCCAATACCAGAGGGCATGCGTTTAAGGTGAGAGGGGGTAGGTTCAGAACAGACGTGAGGGGTACGTTTTTTACTGAGAGAGTGGTGGATGCCTGGAATGTGTTGCCTGATAGGGTGGTGGAGGCAAATTCATTGGGGGCTTTTAAGAGGGGCTTGGATGGGCACATGAATGAGAGGAAAATGGAGGGAAATGGGCATTCTCTAGGCAGGAGGGATTAGCTATGTCGGCACAGCATTGTGGGCCGAAGGGCCTGTTCTGTGCTGTAGTGTTCGATGTTAACCCTGGGTCTGGAGTTTAAACCCCACCAGGATAGCAGTGGATTCAGATTCAGCTAATTAGATAAAGCTGCAGACAGCACTTGGCATCAGAGATGGTGACAGTGGAAGGGCCACGTCGTTATAAAGACAAACCGGGTGCAGAAGGAAAGCTGGGCTGGTCCGTATCAGCAATGGGCTAACCTTGACCATCCTGTGACCAACCTCACTCACCGTGGGAGCAGCAGCGCCAGGAGGGCTACAGTGGTTCGAGGAGGAAGCTCCAGGGCAATTAAGGATGGGCAATAAATGCTGCCCTTCCAGCCACGTCTGGATTAGGAGAGAAGCCAGCCAGGTGACCAGCTGCTCTGGAGCCAAAGGGTGGTCTCAGTGCCCATTTCCAGCACCTCAACAGGGTGACCCCTGTGTGGTTCAGTGGCTTTGGTTGTAGAACAGAAAGGAAGTGGATTGCTTGTGAAGTCTGCAGTTGCACAGTGTGACTTAACCAACTTTCAAATGGAATCTAACTTTGCGAGGTTATTTAATCAGCGGGTGCCTGGGAGGATGCACGTTAGAAGCAATGAGCCTCTCGCTGGTGTGGTGTGTGGTGATCTTGACCAGAGCCTTCATGCTGGACTCTGAGTCCTCACCCTGGCTGAGACCATTCACCAGCAACAGGGAGGGGTGGAGCTGAGATTCTCCTGGTCTTGTCTGCTTTTTGGGTGAATACTGAGTGTTGGGAGCCAGTGCCTTTGCTCCAGTCTCTCATATGTTGATACAGCAGAGAAGGAGGCCATTCAGCCCATTGTGCATGTGCTGTCCCTTTGAGTGAGCTTTCATTCTCCTGTTCTTTTGATTAATTTCCCCTCTCCAATTTATCCAATTTTCTTTGGAATGTTTGGATTGAATCTGCTTCTAATGCCCTTCCAGACAACTCAGGGTGGAAGTTAAGAGCCCAAGGTTTTGAGGAAGTGTGTTAGGGTGGATGGAAACGGCTGTCACATGGAAAACTGAGTTGGAATAAATGGGTCCTTTCCAGGCAGGAGGAACGTAATTAGTGGAGTGTGCCAGGGATCGGTTCTTGGCCCTCGATTGTTCACTGTTTACATTGATGACCTGAAGAAGGTAACAAAGTACAAGGTTTCAAATTTTGTCAGTGATATGAAAATAGGTGGAAAGGCGAGTTGTGATGAGGATATTGTGATCCTGCAATGAGATATCGATACCGGTTGGGTAAGACCTGACACACGGGGTCTAATGTGGGCAAGTGTGCAGTAAGGGAAGTCAAAAACCGGATTATTATCGAAATGGAGAGAGACTGCAAGTGAGTGAAGTTCAGATCTGGGTGTCCTGGTGCATGGTTCACAAAACGTTAGCAGGCAGGCCCAACAGGTAGTTAATGCAGCAAACAACGTGTTGGCCTTTATTGTGAAGGGGTATGACCATGTGTGATCTTAACTCTGCTTCTGAGCCAGTTCCCCACAACCCTCAATTCCTTATCTAAGTCCACCTTCAATATATCCAGTGATCCAATCTCCACCACCCACGGGGGCAGAGAATTCCAGAGATTCACCTCCTTCAGAGAAGAAATTTCTCCTCAGTTTGAAATGACCAGCCCCGTATCCTGTAGTTATGTCCCCTTGTTCCTGACTCTCCCACTGGTGAAAACATCCCAACGTCTGCCCTGTCAAGCCGCTTTAGGATCTGACATGTTTGAATAAGGTCACATTCAGTTTCAGAACAGTGGGTTGTGTTCCAGGTGTACAGGGTGTTGGTGAGGCCACACCTGGAGGACTGAACACGGTTTTGGTCCCCTGACCCAAGGATACAGTATCACTGGGGCAGTCTGAAGGAGATTCCCCAGGGGAACTCCTGGGATGAGAGGGTTGTCCTGTCAAGAGAGAGGAGACAGTTTGGGTCTGTATTCCTTGGGGTTTAGAAGAATGAGGGGTGACCTTATTCAAACATTTCAGATCCTAGGGGGGTTTGACAGGGCAGATGTTGGGATGTTTTCACCAGTGGGAGGGTCAGGAACAAGGGGACATAACTACATGATACAAGGCCGGTCATTTCAAACAGAGGTGTGTGGAAATTTCTTCTCTGAGGGAGGTGAATCTCTGGAATTCTCTGCCCCCGTGGGCGGTGGAGACCAAACCACTGGATATATTGAAGGTGGACTTGGACAAGGAATTGAGGATTACGGGGAACTGGCTCAGAAGTGGAGTTGAGATCACACATGGTCACACTGAATGGTGGGACAGGGTTGAGGGGTGAGTGGCCTACTCCTGCTCCTATTTTCTTGTGTTCTTATGTGGAAGAAATCCTGCCCATCTCTCTCTGCTTCCTTGTCTCGCTGTTTCCTTCGCTCAATTATTGCACTCCACCTCTCCCGGAGCCCATGGGCGCTGGAGTCTCCCGTGGATCCAGACCCATTGCCACCAGCCACCAGGCTGCTGAATGTTCTGCTCAGAGTCTGGGTGCCTGGGCAGTGCCCTGAAGCCCTGATTGGTCAGCTGTCAGTACTCTCGGCAACTGGCTTCAAGGTCCTCGGATGGGGCAGCCTCTGGGATTTCAGGGCTGTGGGAACAAGTGCCCACATTCCCTGAGGACCTCAAAGTCTGGGCAGCCTGAGGGGCCAGTGCACAATGGGTTAAAAGAGGTTCTAGATCAGCATGTAGTTGTAAGCTGTGTGCTGTGTCGGTAATGGTGGGAAGTAGGAGGGCCAAGTGCCAAGGCAGGAGTGGTTTCCAGAGGACGGAGGGTTGTGGCATTAAGCTCCTCGATCTGACATCAATCACTGCATTTTATTGTTGGGGCAGTGGTGAAGTTATTAAATTATTGGACAAGCCGCCAGGGATCGGGAGCTTTGACTTCAAGACCTGAGTTCAATCCCACCATGGGATTCAATTCAAGTAATTAAATGAATCTGGACTTTAAGGAAGAACTAGTCTTAATACCATGAAACCACCGGATTGTTTCAAAACCCGTCAGTTCACTAATGTCCTGCAGGGAAGGATGAAGTATCTGTCTTCCTCACCCAGGCTGGGTCGCTTTGTGACTCCAGACCCACTAACATGGTTGTTTCTGACGTTCCTCCCCCAGGGGCAATTAAGAATGGACAATGAATGCTGGCATTGCTGGGATCATCCACAAAATAACAAGCTCTCAGGGAGGAGGTGGTCTACAATGAGACAGGGACGTAACATGTGGGTGTATTTGCTCAGCGACTTTTGATCCATTACTGTATTGCTGTACCAGGCACTGCTGTCAGTTGGGTGGTAACTGCCTTCAGTAAAAGTAGGAACACTTTTTGTGTGTCTGGCTTCATTGAACCACACAGCCCACCTGCCTCTGCTTGTGTAGTCTGTTGTGCAAGGTGACATAATAATTAATAAGAGGAAGCACTTGGACAGGGGCCTGTGCTGAAAGAGGGACCCACCTATCCCCAAACCCAGGGCACCGTCCTCCACCACAGCTCAGAGATCTGGCTCCATGGACGAGTGTATAGGACCACGACACAGAGTCGCCTGGGCCGGACATATGTAAACAGGCAGCAAAGCAGCAGTCAGAAGCACAATCCTCAAGGCCCCAGTGTGTTCAGGAACAGCCACCATGGCCTTCAGAGCAGTTGTCCATGGATGTCATAGCTTTCCTCTTCACTGGAGGAACACAAGGCACCAGTGGCCTGCATAAGGTTTCAGGGGCAGTGCCAGCTGGCTGGGAAGTCAGATCTTTGCTAAATCTCTGGATGGTTGGAATTTCCCATTCAGCAAACTGAGGGCAGAGGACACTAGAGATAAGA